>NW_027498333.1:0-119070 GCF_021521415.1 Bidens hawaiensis | reverse complement strand
TCATTTCTTTTTTTTACAAAAATCCTTCAAGGATCCATCAATCCTCTCGAAAGTATGAACTCAAAACCGATATTTTGAGCAAGAAAAACCGAGGTAAAAACCGAGTTAATCACGTGTTCATCTTCGTTTCTTGAGTTTGTTTGCAAGAAAATGAGGTTTCAAAGATGAAAACCGATTCTTGCATGATCAAGTGATGTATACGGGGTTATACAAGGGATCTTGGTCCAAGAAAGGAGTTAAACGAACCAAGAACGAATTTTTACGGTTAAATCTTTGTTTTTAAAGCAATAACCGAAACTATAGTGTAAGAGGCTTGATCGTGAGTGTAACTTGCTTGGTATTGTGGTATGTTGGTTGTAGGTTCTGTATTTAGTGGTAGATAAGGCGGAAAGACGAGTTTGTAGCTTGTAGTGGCGGGAAAACGAAAGGTATATTCGGTTATGTTCGGTTTTGGGATATTTGGACAGATTGTGATACGTGTAGAGTTAGGTCATGAAATTTTACAGAGGTTTTAGATACATGAAATATGAGTTCCGTGAATTTTTGGTAATTTTTGGATAAAGGATGAATATTTGGTGAATTTAATGCTCGGTTTTGGCCAAAATGGTGAAAAATAGTTAAATATTATGAAAAATTCTGGAAAATTGCAGATAAGCTTTTTATATCATGTGTAAGTCACACACAAAATTTGAGGTCAGTTGGAGTAGTCTAAGTAGGCTTTTCGGTTAAACGAGTTCTAGGGTTTTCTAGCTTGGTTTTAGTGAAAATGGCATGTAAAAGAAGATTTTGGTTCTGGAAAAATTACAGGGGCCTATGTGGATGGCAGGGGACATCCAGGAGAAATTTGGAATTTTTCTAAGATCGTTTGGATTTACGACATATTTAGTGTTTAATGGTGTTTAAAAATAGATAAATAAATTTTAAATATAAAATTAATTTTGGAAATATTTTTATAAAATTCCCCACTGTCAAAAAGTCTTTTGTGCAAACTTTCAAGATCCGAGATTAAACGGATAATTATTTGTGCAAAAACAACTTTTAAAGCTTAAAACGAGTGTGAACCGGTAAAGTTCGCTTAAGCGAGCTGAGTGGTGTATAAAAACCCTAAAAATGGACTATTTTCATATAAATGAGTTAAACAAGTAAAAATGAATCATCCGAAAATAATTCGGATGATTTGAGTAATTTTAACCTATTTTAACAGTTTCCGGTACGCCAAAGACGGAAACGGGTCCGCGGCCAATCGGGACGTCTAAACCGAGCTATAATTTCACATCTTTAATTAAATTATCAGTCAACCACTATTTTCGGGGTCGTGTGTGACCAAACTCATTTTTGAAACATAAAAACGGATAACGTGCTAGGCACGCAAAACGAGGAAAAACGACTAATAGTAATTGTGACCATGGAACTCTAAACGATATCACAATCTGAGTCCGGAGAAGTATTTCGGGTACAGTACTGGGTTAACCAGTGTCCCCAGATGTACGGTTGATACGGTTAAAAGATTATATAAACAATAAGTGTATAATAACGATCGTAGGGATCATATTACAGATTGGATGTGTTAACTGATAATGATTGTTGTTACCTGCTTGCATATGCTAAGGTGAGTTTCACGAGCCCTTTTTGTTGGTACATAAATGTCAGTAGTTCATAGTCTAGCGTTTGTAATCGAGTCTATAATGTAATTATGTTTAAGTTTATGTTTATGTATGTAAGCGAAGTTGTCAACAAGTTCGCTTAGGCGAACTTGTTGAACAAGCGAAGTTGTTGACAAGTTCGCCTAGGCGAACTTGTTCAACGAGCGAAGTTACTGACAACTTCGCCTGTGGCGAAGTTGTCGTGTATTTAAACAGTTTACGGGTTAACTGTTTGAAGTGAGTCAGTACGTGTGAGGAATCAGTTAGTCAGTACGTGTGAGGAGTCAGTTGCTGAGTTCAGTGAACGTGTCGAGAGTCTGTAATAGACGTGTTTCAAGTTATAATACATAACGTGTTCGTTTGTATCGCGTGTGTGTTTGGTTTACGTATTCTACGCTCGTAACTACCTACGCAGGGATTCCGCACCTACGTAGATAGCGATATCCCGTGTAAGATCCGTCCGGGGAACCTACAATTGGTATCAGAGCGTCGCTCGATTGTGTGGTTCAGGATTTCACCACGGGTGTAGAAAACGTCTCGTTTGACCTATTCGCGGGACGTGTTTTCGTTGATATTGTGTTATACTCACCTTATACAGTCATTTTCAAGCCGTTACACCGACCGGAAACTGCTAAATCGTCGAAAACAGATCTGAATATTTTCAGTGTTCTTCGGGCGAAGTTGTTGTTCTTCAGGCGAAGTTGCCGTCACTGGAAGTAGGGTTTCGGCGAAGATATAAGGCTGAGCGAAGTTATCCACAACTTCGCCTACCTCATAAGTTCGCCTAAGCGAAGTTATCCTCAACTTCGCTTACCTCCTAAGTTCGCTTACCTTAAGCGAAGTTATTCTCAACTTCGACAAGTCACGCGAATTTAAGGATTTTCCAGCGAAGTTAACACTTAAGCGAAGTTATCCTTAACTTCGCCTATAGTGCGGTTTGCAAGAATTTTTGTTTTTTTTTTTCAGGTTTTTCGTGTTTTCGAGAAGATGTCGTCAATTAACATCTCAGATTAGTCAAAATGGAAGTTGAAACGGGGTCGGCTACTAAGGCCCCAAGGTTGATAAAAGGAACCGACTTTGTAGCGTGGAAAGATAGGTTCATTCAGTATATTAAATACCAGGATGCAAAGATGTGGGGTGTGCATCCAGGATGGATATATTCCACCGACAATGGAATACGAAGGTCGGGATGTGATAAAGAAGTCTAGCAAGATGGAGGAAGAAGAGAAGAAGATGTATGAGGCCGAGAGCAGGCCCATGCTGCAATTACTATGGCTCTTCCTCAAGAGATTCTCCATACATTCCGGAAGTACACTTCTGCACGAGAGCTTTGGGATGCTCTTGAGAATAGATTCGAAGGGAATGTGGGTATTCGTGCCTCGAAGATTAAGCTGTTAAAGACCCAGTTCTCTGTCTTCAAGTATTTGAAGAACGAATCGCTCGATGATATTATCACCCGATATTATCATCTAATGACAGAGCTGAACAACTATTCTATTGCTTACAGAGAGGAGGAAATAGTTGAGAAGCTTCTCGATGCTCTCCCCACCAAGTGGGAAATGTACACTGTTCTAATGAGGGAAGACAAAGACTTTCCTAATTATGACTTGGAGACAGCAGTAAACAAGCTCAGAACCTTCGAACTTAATATGGTTCGTAAAGAGACACCAACGGATCAGGTTCAAGACCCTGGTATGTATGGTGCCAAAGTTAACTCAGGCTCAAGTTCGAAGTCTGAATCTGCTGCTTACTACTCCAAAGGAGAGTCAGGTTCTAACTCTTCTCTTGAAGGAAATGTGTCAGTAAACATGAACGGTGATGTTTGCTTTGTTGCTGGAGGATCAAGTGCTTCGAAACCTCAAGCATCCAAGAGTAGTTTCTCTCCCAGTGCTTCAAGCAATAACTACACTAAGATGCCAATGAGTGTCAAATCTGCTGAAGAGCAGTTTGCACTCTATGCATCTTTTATTGCTTCTTACGAGAACTACATACAAGGAAAGATTGTGGACCCTGCTGCGTTGGAAGAAGACTATGACCAGATCGATCCTGATGATTTGGAGGAGATGGATCTGCAGTGGCAGATGGCGATGATAGTCAGAAGAGTGAAGCGTTTCAAGAAGACTGGCAGAAAGTTCGTAGGTGGAAAGCCAGGATTTGATAAGTCAAGGGTGAGGTGTTACAATTGTCAACGAAATGGACACTTTGCAAAGGAGTGCACTAATGCACGTGTAGAACGTAGTCAGGGGAGGACTGCACAGCAAAGTGGAAATAACAACAGGGATAATGCCATGATGTCTGATGCTGGTGAATACAACTGGAACATGTTCTCTGGAGAACTCTTTGAGCAGGCACACATGGTGAAGGTTGCAGCTGAAGAATGTATGAAAGCTGCTGAAAAATGAAAAAGCTTTCATGGCTAATGACCAGAACTCCGAGGTATGTACTAAACCTATCTGTACTAAATGTGAGAACTTGTCTGAACAGCTTGCTACAATTACTGATCAGTATGTGAAGTTGGATGCCGAATTTAAAACCTTGAAAGAAGATCATCATTTCACAAAAACAAGAGAAAATAATTATAAAATAAAATTAAAGCTTGTGAAAAAAGACGTTAAAAGTTTAAAAACAAAATTAGCTGAGAAAATTGATGTGATCGATCTAAGCTACGAGGTTTTAGAAGAGAAAACCAAGTTAATCGCTGAAAAAGAAAAACAGATTGCTGATCACCAGGTAAAAGTGGTGGAACTAAATAGGATACTGGAGCAATTCCGAAATTCCTCTGCTATTCTTGATCACCTCGTTAGTGATCAAGGTTCCTCACCTAAGAGGGGAGGAATCGGTTACCATGAAGTTCCACCACCTTATAACCATAATTATACTTTCAATCCTAGTGTTCATGAATCTGTTAATTTTGTAGCTGATCAGACAGGTCCTGCTAAAGAAACTGGTAAAGTACCGGAAGTTAGTAAAGGCGAAACAAGTTCGCCTGTCTCAAAAGTTAAAATTTCTATTCAAGTCCAGTCTCATCTGATTCGGATAAGTCATCCGAGTCAGGTAAGACAAAAGAGAAGGAAGTATTACCCACTAGTGGAGAAAAAGTTAAATCAACTAAAAGTAGTACTCCACTCAACCCATATGTCCCACCTTATGTGAGATGCATGGTTGGTAATACTGCCTCCATATCTAAAACATCTGCTGAAAAGAAAGCTGAATATAGGTGTTGTTTTAGATGTAATCAAATAGGGCACCTTGTTGCTGATTGCCCTCTGAAGCAGCGTTTCAGAGAGGTGAGGCCCTCAAAAACTGAGACTAAGGTTTTTGGTAATCGTTTAAATGTTAAAAATGAAAACCATTCAAATTTGAGAGCTAATACAGGTTTTCAAAGAAACACATCTCGTTTTTACACTACTAATAACCAAACCAAATGCTATAATTCTTTTGATTCTCTTAATGTTCGTCGGTTTGGTTGGCCTCACTATCAGTCTCCAAGGAGGTATCTTGTTAGGACTCGTGGAAATTTTTCTAATGCTAACTTGGGTCAGCCAAGTTGTATGAGTTCTGTTAAGAAGGTTAATCGACCCAAGACCAAGAGGTCTTGGGTCCCCAAATTTTAATAATCTCTTTTGTTTGTGCAGGAACAGTTGAACAGGGCTTCCAATAATCTTTGGGTTGTGGACAGCGGCTGTTCCCGGCACATGACTGGTAACAAGGATTTGTTACAAGATTTAAAACCTGTTCAAGGGGCAAGAGTAAGTTTTGCCGGTGAGAGTGGAGGCAAAATAACAGGAATGGGTACGGTAACTAACGGGAAGATGACGTTAGAAAATGTGAACTTTGTTGAAGAACTGAAGCACAATCTGCTAAGTGTGTCGCAGATTTGTGATAAAGATTATACCGTACACTTCATGAAGACTGATGCGATTGTGTTGAAGCCTGGTTTTCAAATACCAGAGGAGTGGATAGTAATGAAGGCTCCACGTGATCGAAATACGTATATGTTGGATTTAAGTTCAACTGAAATGTCAACGGAAGAATCGTGCCTTTTGACGAAAGCAAGCGAATCGGAATCTGAACTGTGGCACAGGAGAATGGGGCACATTCATCTTCGGAAGATGAACCATATTGTCAGACATGGGCTTGTGTTGGGTGTTCCCTTAAAAAGTTTCAATTTTGAAGACAAATGTCTTGCGTGCAAAAAGGGAAAGCAGCACAAGAAGTCCCATCTCACCAAGAAAGTAAACTCAATTGCCAGTACACTAGAGCTGCTTCACATGGATCTCTTCGGTCCTGTGAATGTAAGAAGTCTAGGTGGTACAACTTATTGCTTGGTGATCACTGATGACTACTCACGATACTCGTGGGTATACTTCCTGAAATCAAAGGACGAAACGGCTCAAATGGTGAAGAATCTGATTACCAAAGTTGAGAACATTATGGATAAACGAGTGAAGTTCATCAGAAGTGACAATGGTTCCGAGTTTAAAAATTTTGAAATGGAGATCTTCTGTCTGTTAAGAGGGATTGAACACCAATTCAGCGCTCCGTATACTCCGCAACAGAATGGAGTGGCTGAAAGGAAGAATAGAACTTTAATTGAAGGAGCCAGGACTATGCTGGCTGATTCGAAGCTTCCGGTGGTGTTCTGGGCTGAAGCTGTTTCTACAGCTTGCTATGTACTGAATAGAGTTTTAACGGTAAAAAGACTTAATAAAACATGCTACGAGCTTATGCATGGGAGAAAGCCCAATTTGTGTGGACTTGAAGCTTTCGGGTCCCCGTGTTCAATTTTAAAGGCACATTCAAAGTTTGGTGAAGCAGCCGCTGAAGGAATCTTAGTCGGCTATGAAGTTGGGACTCCCAACAGGCGTGTCTTTAATACAACTAACGGCAAGGTTGAGGTGGTATGTAACACCGACATTACGAGTTACAGATCGCCAAGACCGAGCATCGGACCTCCTGGGATTTTCGACTATGATAGGCTCTTCAAGTCTTTTAACATACCTGATTTGTTTTGTACAGAAGAAGAAGAACGTGTTGCTACGAAGATGATTCTAGATGAGGAGGAAAATTTGGCTCATAGACAGCTATTTGATGATTGTTAACCTTCCTCATCAAATTCTATCGGTTCCCCTGCTGTCTCTCCTGAAGATGAGTTTATCAATCCATTTCACTCTCAGCCAGAAACAACCATTGATGAGCTCTCTACTAATTTAGAAGATAATTTGCATGTCGGTGCTGTGCCGACCACGAGAATTCACATAGATCACCCTTTGGAGAATGTTATAGGTGATGTGTCCTCCGGTGTACAAACCAGAAGTTGCTTGAATGAGCACACCTGTGTTTATACAAGCATTAAGGAAACGAGTATAATGAACGAATGTTTGTACTCATGCTTTATTAGCCAGATTGAACCGAAAAATTATCAAATGGCTCTTAAGGACAGCTCGTGGGTCGAGGCCATGCAAGAAGAGTTGGCTCAATTTAAGAAGATGGAAGTTTGGACATTGGTTGAAAAACCAAGGAATGTGCATGCGATAGGCACAAAATGGGTGTTTAAGTGCAAGAGAGATGAAAAGGGGATTATTATAAGAAATAAGGCGAGGCTGGTCGTTAAAGGATTTAATCAGCAATAGGGGATAGATTATAATGAAGTGTTCGCTCCGGTGGCCAGGTTGGAAACAATAAGATTGTTTTTGGCGTTTGCTGCTTTTAAGAAGATGAAAGTGTTTCAGTTGGACGTGAAGAGTGCGTTCCTCAATGGGAAAGTTGATGAGGTTATGTATGTTGAGCAACCTCCGGGTTTTCCTGACCCAGACTTTCCTGATCACGTGTACAAGTTGAGCAAGGCGCTGTATGGATTACATCAGGCACCTCGTGCCTGGTATTCAACGTTATCGGACTACTTGCTAGAAAATGGTTTTGAAAGGGGTTTGATTGATAGCACACTGTTTGTGAAGAGAGATGGAAGTGACTTCCTGCTAGTTCAAGTCTACGTGGATGACATCATATTTGCTGCATCAAGAGTCTCCATGTGTCAGGAATTTGAGGCCGTCATGAAGAAAAAGATTCGAGATGAGTGCTATGGGTGAACTAACGTTCTTTTTAGGATTGCAGGTTGATCAAAAGAAGGATGGGATGTTCATTCATCAAACAAAATATGTTCATGATGTCCTCAAGCGCTTCAAGATGGAGGACTCTTCCACATTTGACACTCCAATTTGCGTCAACCACAAGTTGGGAGCTGAAATAGACGGTGACGCCGATGTGGACCCAACTCAGTATCGGGCTATAATAGGTTCTTTGATGTATTTAACTGCTTCTAGGCCTGATATAATGTTTGCTGTTTGTCTTTGTGCTCGTTTTCAGGCAAACCCAAAGGAATCTCACATGAAGGGTGTGAAGAGGATTTTGCGGTATCTCAAAGGCAAGCCGAAGCTAGGGTTGTGGTACCCGAAGGGAGGAGACGTGGAACTGTTTGCTTATACGGATTCTGATTATGGAGGGTGCAATCAGAGTCGGAAGTCGACAACAGGAGGATGTCAGTTTCTAGGTGGAAGATTAGTTTCCTGGCAGTGCAAGAAACAGACATCAGTCGCAATCTCTACGTGCGAAGCTGAATATATGGCAGCATCCAACTGCTGCTCTCAGGTTTTGTGGATTCAGCAACAATTGCGCGACTATGGTCTGAATTTCTTACTCACTCCTATTTTAATTGATAACACTGCTGCCATCTCAGTAATTAACAATCCCGTGAAACATAGTAAAACTAAACATATTGACATTCATCATCATTTCATACGGGATTGTGCTGAGAAGAAACTGATTAAGGTCGAAAAGGTCGATACGCTAGAAAATTTCGCTGATTTATTTACAAAAGCGTTTGATAAATCCAGATTTCAAAACCTAATTGAGCTGAACGGGATGATCAATTCCGAGTAACCATTTTTTTGTGTGTTTATTGAAAAAAAAAACAAAAAAAAAAAACAAAAAAAAAACGTCACTATTGCTTAAAATTAGTCGGTTACCTCAGTTTGATGGACATATCCTCGGATATGTTTTGGTCCTCGTTTCTACTTGTAGAGAATGAGGGTAGCCATTAACCAGATGACTGAAAGTGACCGGGGCGGTTATGATGTGCTTTTCTTTCGGTCGCTGAAAATTAGTCGGTCATACTTAGTTAGAAGGACACATACTTGTATGTGGTCGGTCCAGTTGATCCATTGGATCTTCAGGATTGCCGTTTACCTGAAGACTTTGACGTGATCTGGGCGATTGAAATCAAAAATTTTTTGAGGGAAATGAAATTACTTTTCAAGTCTGTTACTTCGTAAGAAGTTAGTTAGCTATGTTAAACGGAAAATTGATCCAACCATGGAAAATGATAGATATACTAACTTTGTGTGCTTAACTAGTGAAGTTATTAGGCTTAAAAGGCTTTAGGACAATCATTGTATGTCATGGTAACTTTTTATGGTGCGTAAAAGTAGATGTGATACAAATTAAATTTTACTTGATTTTATGTGGAAACTCCTTAAGAGTTTTGCGTGTCTTCATGTATATCTTTCCGAATGATAGGCAGAAAAGTGATTACCCAGTCATACACGAGCCCGTAAGTGTTCTGATTCCCGTGAAGAAAGCATTTCAAGACACTGCAGTGATCCAGATTCGGGACTTGCAGTTATTTGTTACTCTGAAGTCTATAAGTTCGTTTGAAAAAAAAAAAAAAATATTTTTTACTTATGAAGTTATTGTAACATTCGAGAGTTCAAGATATCGAGACTTCTCAATCATGGAGTAAGAATGAGTACGGGAAGCAGACAAAGAATACTTACAAGTTAATCAGACACTATGGGTCGAAGTCAATTCGGGGTGACTTGGGGAAAGCCAAATACGCTTTGAGGATAGATAGGAGGCATCAATATTTCTGAGTTGTTGCCCACTTAAATTTTAAGGATTAATTGAACCTAACTCGTATCACAGAAACGATGAAAACCATCTTAAGTATATTACCTGCTTACAACCTGTCTCTATATGTCATAATACAGCTAAACACGAATCTATGTGACAGTCACGTAGCTAGTATTATTCCTGTTCGGATCTTTTCTAAAACGTAGCAGTCCCTATCGAGACTGAAATTTGATCCCTTATACTTTAAATTTACTACGTTTTTGTACTTAGATAGCTTTATGATTTTCTAACTGGTTACTTAGAATTGATCATGTTATTTATTTCTTAAAGGACAATTTTTAACTTAATTGACAACTGTTAAAATCTTAAGGGTTAAATTTTGAAATTTTAGGCGATGTTGTTGAACAGGCGAAGTTGTGAATAACTTCGCCTAGGCGAAGTTATCCGTAACTTCGCCTGTATAACTCCGCCTCTATATAAGGATGTTCAAAGGTCACACTATTCACAGAAAATCAAGCGAACTTATCCGAAATTTCCAGCAAAGATATATATTATCCGGCGAACTTGATTCGTTTCCGATTTCGATCCTTTTTCTCAGTTTCGTTCATAGATTCAAGGTGTGTGTTATCGAGTACCCGTATATCCAAAGACAGTGATGCTTTTCATAGGTCGTTTTGAACGGTTTCGTGACCTCGGTCCGGTGACCTTTCAAAACCGAGATTTACAAACTTGTTTTACGTGTTCATGGACGATCTTTTCATCTAACCATCCGTAATATCATGTTTTAGAGTCACCTGGATCGCTAAACCTTTGCCGAATCATCGGATTCCGGCTGTTAGAATCCTAACAGTCGCCGATTCAGTTCATGCGAAGTTAGGGTTTCGGCGAAGTTATCCTCAACTTCGCCTGACGATTAATTTCGCCTGAGGCGAAGTTATCCGCAACTTCGCCTGAGGCTTAATTTCGCCTAAACCTTATCTTCGCCTGAGGCGATGTTGTGAAGAGGCGAAGTTATCACTAACTTCGCCCAGACCTTTTTACTTAAAATTATTTAGACGAACTTAAAGATGAAGCGAAGTTGTTCCCAACTTCGCCTCAACTTTAACTTCGCCTATACAGGTTTGATCACAACTTCGCTCCTGGTAATCAAGCGAACTTGTGTACAACCTAAATGTTTATCTAACTTGGTTCGTTTATTGCAGATATGGCTGCTGTTGGAGGTGCAGGAGGTGCAGGTGATGACGGTGATGATCAAAGACAATTCTTCCCAGCCCATAACCAGTTCATAACACTTGACCCAGATGCAAAGGGCGTGGAGGACTACAGGGAGATAATTACTTTTCTACTGCGCTCAAGGATTTATCATGCAATAACAACTACCCTGCCTATTTCGCTACCGAATATTGAAGACTTTTGGCAGACGGTAGAGTACGATTGCCGGGTTGAGCCCCCGGTTATGCGAGCCACCGTAAACGGTCAAGTTGTTCAGTTTTCTTCTGAACATATACGGGTGGCGTTGCAGTTTGGTGAAGTGACGAGGGATGACCCAACGAAGTTTGTTGCACCATTCCGTGATGGGGCGTTCCTCAGGATGGGGTATTCTGGTCTCTTGGGAGACACTCAACGAAGGAAGGGATTCCTTTTAGATCAGTGGCGCTTCCTTATGCACGTCATGATCGTATGTATGTCAGGACGGAAGGCAGGCACTGATGGTATGGGTGCGACAATGCAGTCTGCTATGACTGCGTTGACTTATAATAAGCGTTATTCTTTCAGCCAGATGATCTTTTACGAGATCGATAGGCAACGAAGGGCTGTGGCGCGTGAGCGGTTTACAATGTATCCTCGATTCCTACAGATGATTTTCAATCATGTGGCTCCGACGCTGCCTCAACGACACCCTATTCGATACGTGGAAAGTGTGACAAAACGTATCTTTGCACAGTGTCGCACTTCCAGCGCACGAAGCAAGCCTGAGCTGCGTCCCAGGCATACTCTGCTCTTTGGGTATCTTATAAACCCGGAGTATGTGCCTGCGGCAGGGGACGAGTTCAGAAACCCAAGACCACAACAGGCGGCAGCACCCCAGGCTGTATCAGCTGCGCCTGCTGTATCTGCTGCTGTGTCAGCTGCAGATATTGATCTTGACGCCATGTTCGGCGGGCAAGGAATGTTTTATATGGACCGAGTTGATCCTCAAGAGAATATTCAAGTCTCGGGTCCACAGGCTGACTTTGATGATGTCATGGAAGAGGCTAGACGGATGATGGTAACGCATGAGAGAATGGTTGGGAAACAGAAGAGAATTGTTGACGATGACGACGAGGAAGATGATGAAGAAGAAGCTGTGCAGCTGGTGAGAAAGCGTTCACGTAGGGAAATGACAGGTATGGGTGTAGGAGCTGGAGAGACTTCACGGTTGGTACGTTTAGCTCCACCTGCCTTGTCTGGTATGTCATTTGTTCCTACCTCTGTGCAGGTATCGAGTACAAGCGCTACAGTTGTTCCTGTAGTGGCTACATCATCGGCTGACATTCCACCGATCACAGCCGTCCAGACGTCGTCTCCAGCAATTGTGTCTCTACCACCTCAAACGCTTACTCCAGCGGTGGTAGTAGCACGATTTGTCTAGTCTACGGTCACCACTTCTGCAGGGTTATCGGGTACGGTACCACCTGCGGACACGCCCTCTTCTGACTCGGAACGAATAGCTTCACTAGAGCGGATTGTTGCTGAGCAGTCCAAGACTATTCAAAGCCTAGTGGAAGCAAATCAACTGCAGGCATCCCTCCTGGCTGAGCACGGAAAAGTAATAGATGCCTTGAAGGTGTTCTTGGCATCTCAGGGGGAGATGAGCTGTAGAGGAGATGAGCTGAGGTCCAAAAGAAGAGAAGATCAAGACGATGATCCCAATGCACCGGAAGGTGCAGGTGGTGAGTTGCCAAGAACTACTATAGCTCTTGGGGCTTCCACAGCTGAGGGGGAGTCTGCATCTGGTGATGATGTGGTAGCTGTTGGTGATGATGTGGATGTGGTTGATGATATGATTGATGCGCTAAAAGAGATAGACGATATGTTAGAGGATGATGAGTTGATGAATGAAGATGATGTTCTGCCAATCGATGAGATTGAAAAGATTGGTGCAGAAATTGTTGTTAAGAATGTGATAGAAGAAGGAGAGATTGTTGAAGAAAATGTAGAGCATGAGATCCCTGTGGTTGAACAGTCGACTATATGTGAAGATGCTGTGGTTGACAACACTGAGTGGGAAGATCAGCCAAACTGGAAGGAAGGCTGCGCTCAGTGGTTTGTAAAGACGAAGAAGCCAGCAGTACCGACGATGTTCAAAAAGTCGTATAATATAAAGGGATATGCAGAATCAAAGAAGGGAATCATATGCTGGTTGTACGATGAAGAGTTGAAACTATTTGTGATCAAACGTTACGACGGCATTCAGTACTTCAAGAAGATGTTGAGATCCCTGAATACCTTACCGGAGTGTGAGGTGAAAGACTTAGCGAGACTGGGGCTGATAAACAGAAGCGATGATAACATGGCGAGAGTAATTGGGAAAATTGTTTGGAAGGAGGCCATTAAAGACAAAAAGTTTGAACTTCTGAAGCCTCAGAAAGGGAAGTTAGTAGAAGACAAAGATAGAGGGATGAGGGCAGACGGCAAACCATGGATGGTTATGAAGTATAAACCAGTCCGTCATTTAAAAGAAGTGCCGATGAAGGTGATGCCCAAGAACGTCTTGAAAGACTTGAAGTGGTGGTACGTGGATTGTGTAACTGCTGAAGCTGTCATGGAGGATGAAGATGAGAAAGAGATCATGAGAGTGTATGATCCTATGCACTTAGTCAATCTGTCTCAAGCTGACTTGCAGGTACTACATGCTAAGAAGATTTTCTACATTCCTGCTTGGAAAGAGGAAGCTAAGAAGTATCAGAAGTTGGTTTCTGTATGTGTTAGACAGGGAGTGCATGCTTGAAGAGATGAAGAGATAAGACGATAGATTACAAGACACAAGCTTTGAAGATCAAGATATGAAGCTACTGCCAAGGGGGAGTCTGTTGGTACATAAATGTCAGTAGTTCATAGTCTAGCGTTTGTAATCGAGTCTGTAATGTAATTATGTTTAAGTTTATGTTTATGTATGTAAGCGAAGTTGTCAACAATTTCGCTTAGGCGAACTTGTTGAACAAGCGAAGTTGTTGACAAGTTCGCCTAGGCGAACTTGTTCAACGAGCGAAGTTACTGACAACTTCGCCTGTGACGAAGTTGTCGTGTATTTAAACAGTTTACGGGTTAACTGTTTGAAGTGAGTCAGTACGTGTGAGGAATCAGTTAGTCAGTACGTGTGAGGAGTCAGTTGTTGAGTTCAGTGAACGTGTCGAGAGTCTGTAATAGACGTGTTTCAAGTTATAATACATAACGTGTTCGTTTGTATCGCGTGTGTTTGGTTTACGTATTCTACGCTCGTAACTACCTACGCAGGGATTCCGCACCTACGTAGATAGCGATATCCCGTGTAAGATCCGTCCGGGAACCTACATTTTTTTCTGAATTGTTTTTAAATAGTTTCTCGGGGCGGAAGCATGTTATTACTGAAATGTTTAAATACATACTGAACGCATGGATTTGCGTGGATTTACATATATTTTATTGTACGGGAATCGTACGGAAATGTACTAAGATGGTAATTGTCTGAGTTGCTAACATTCTAAGGCCCCGAAACACGAGTGATTAACTGAAAGCCGGTAGAGCGTGGATAGTACTATTGGTCTGACAAACCCAACTGGTCCGGCATGGATTTGCTGATGTTTCCCAGCCAGTTGCACATGTCTATATTGGGTGTTATATTTATTTTGCTATGTAATGTTAGGCATAGCGGTTTGGGGCAGTTCCGTGGGCGGGGGATATGCCACGGGGGTTGTTTGTGATAGTCAGAGGTTTCACTTGTGTGCTCAGCATAATTACATCTATAATAATATTATTTTATGATAATGATTTATCATGGTTTACTCGAATTGTGAAACTCACCAACTATTCGTAGTTGACCCGTTTTCTCACATACTTTTCAGGTACAACTAAGATGAAGTGATTGCTTACGTGCTAAGGCTTGATGTGTGTAAGATTTGCGTGCGGAATGTTAGGATACATTATAATAAATAGAATTATGTATCGTATTGTATGATGTGTGTATCACCTAGACGGTAATGAAATACGAGATAATGTAATTTTGAAGTATATTAATGTATTCAGTTTTCTTTATAAGCAATGTGGTTGATATCAGACGAGTCTGTCGCACCCCGTTTACGTTTCCGCTGCGGTTACGGGGTGTTACAGAAGTTGGTATCAGAGCCATTGGTTATAAAAGAATTAGGATGTCTTTAAAAGATACCTAAAATATAACCAGTAGCTCAAGTATTATAGGATCTGAATATCAACTAATAATTTATAGTGACGAGATCTGGATGAACTTGGATGGACAAGTGAGTTGTTATGGTCCGGAACATAATAACAGACTTGTCCGTACGAGGGAGTTCAGGGGAAGTCACGGGGTACGTTAATAGGTAAAAATGGCAACATATGTGTAAAGTATATAATATTATTTATACGTGCTAATGTGTGTATATATATATATATGTACGTATCTTGTGGGTACATGTTTTGAGAAATAGGACCCGGATAAGGAACCGGGGGATGAAATAATAAAAGTACCGAGGATGCTGAAATTTCTAGAGCATTGGTGGATAATGAGTCTGACTTATCGGGCCATAGTTATGATAGTACCAAGTTAGATCTCCCGCTTGACATTAACCAGAAATATCTAGTAACCGTCACTCCCAACCAAAATTGATAAATCCCTTACCCTACTAACACCGGTACCGTATATCCTAATAACCCCCTATGTTCACCCGAACCGCCAACCCTCACGTACGGACGGACCTGTACCTGAACCCATTCTTGTTCCAATAAAATAAAAATAAAATAATAATAATAAAATGGATAATAAATCAGCAGATAAAAATAATATATAGAAATATATATATGTATTGCTCACTCTCAAACATATGAGTCATACCTCCTCCAGATCGAGAATTGCTGATTTTAGCAAACCTAGAACGCCTGAGGACATTGACTGAGCAAGTGATAGAGTTTCCCATAATAGTAATTGATAATATTTGAAGGCAACATGGGTAGCGCGATTACCTTGAACCATGCAACTCCCTATGTTAACCTTACATCCGTTAGATGCCTATACCCATGTATACTCGAATATAATGATTAACCATACACAAAGAAGTGTTGGAATCATTAAAGCATAGTTGGTTATTCGTTCGTAGGTGGTATACCGTGTATGCCGAATGTACGAATGGACACGGATATTATAACTCCGTGGTACGTAATCGTTTGGTGCTCACGGTGAGCATGTATCGGTTATGCTGACATGCAGAAGGATATTGAAATCAAGTATATTAAACATTAATCTTTGTTGAGAAAGATCAATATGTCAGTTGGTGACAAGGGTTATGAAACATATTTAGACGTTAACCGACGTCAGGATAAGTCCATATGTTTTTATATTTGTGGGACGTATATACTAAATACTGGTATGTGTAAAATGTATGATAATATTTGATGTGTATGTGTACCTGTTGTTATGATTGAGCTGATAACGAGTTATACGGTGAGATTAGTATTGATTACTGCGTACGGGATGAGTACGGCAGAATGACATAAAGAGAGTAACTCCAATGATGGAGATTGATATGATTCAGTTGATTGCTCAAAGATAGCAGATGATGATACCGAATGTCGTATCACAGATCACTGCTAGTGTTGATGCAAATGTGATCGCAGAATTATAGATCGAGCAATCACATGAATATGAATATTTCAATTCTTGGTGGTATTACTAAGAGTGATAATGTCCCACCGAATGCTATTATGACTACAAGTATTAGTTATAAACTAAACATGAATAGTAGTCGTAATGAATTAGATCCGGTATGAAGGATATGTTTGTTGGTTGTGTTAAGGAAATTATTAATAGTTTGCTGATGGTAAAGGGAGGAATAGATTAGCGAGTGGATAGAAAAGATCGAAATGGTTAAGGATATTGGTAAGAGGATAGAACATTGTGTAGTGAATTATGCTACAGATATGTTGGTAGATTATGTTGTATCGTGATGGAACACGAGGGTACAAAATTATAGTTAGAAAATTATTGCTCAGATAATATGGTCAGGATTTAGAAATTCTTGTGCTAGAGCACTTTATTTCGAGTAATTAAACTCAGAGATTGGAAACTGAGCTATGAAAGATAGAAATGTTGTGTGCTGATCACTTAGAACACGCTAACCGTATGAAGGAATTGTCATGTCTGGTAACATGGCTAATTACTCCTGAAACTAAGCGAAGTGAGCACTATATTGGGGACTAACTCCATCGATAAGGAGTATAGTCAATCCTGTAAGATATACAACCTTTGGAAGGGTTGTGTCACAAGCCAGCATTGATATATTTGACTCTATGGGAAGCGGACTGGAAGGACGTTAGGTGAGACGTCGAGTGTTAAAGAAGAGAAATGATAACGGTATAGTGCAAGATAGGCTTTTGAATAAGTAGGTATGTCCTACAACCCAGAATTATACTAAGACTAGTTCTGGTGTGAAAACATGAACCGCATAAAGGGTCCTTCCCTAAATGTGGAAAATATGGTTATCGGCAGGAAGAAGAATGTCGAGTGATAGTAGACCACAGGTGTGGTAAAGATAGACGTAATGCCCCAATTGTGGAACCAATTGAAGCCACGTGAACCGGCAACCCCAACCCATTCTTGTACAACCGCTCCGAACCCAACAACTTTAATAACAATCCATCCAAAGAAATCAGATTATGCCAAACAGTTGTGCTTGATATGAATGCGGCAGTACAGAACGTTTCAAGAGAAATTGCCCAAGTTGAACCAAGGTGTCGTTGGAAGACAAACCTCATGACAAGCATCAACCTCTGATCAAGCAAGGAGCCGTACTTATGGGAGTAAATCGAATGAAGCACGTCATGATCCAAAGGTGGTATTAAGTATGTTGTAGTTTCAAATCAATAGGCACCAGTGATATTTTTACGGTCGTCGATAGTAGTTAATTCCTGTTAATCTCCTACCCTTTGGAAAGATACCGATTAGTGAAACTATAGAACCCTATACTGTAGAATCGCTAACGGTAAACCCCTAATGGTTAACTAAATTGTTCGGAATTGTCCTTATTCTGAACGATTAACCTTTCCTTATTGACCTGCGACCAGTAAAGTTAAGAAGTTTTGAGTTAATAGTTAACATGGATTGGCTAACTCAATCTGAAACTGAAATCGAATATGAAAAGAAGATGATTAGAAGCTCTCCTTCGGACGATGAAGCGATTAGATACAGAGAAAAGTGTACGGTATTATGTTACCACTCTAATCTCATCTTGAGATGTTATAATATTTATGATAAGAAGACGTGGTGTATTTAACAAACGCGATTGCCAAAGTATTTAATAGAAAACATATAGAAGATATCCCGATGGTACGCGAATTTCCACAAGTTTTCCCAGAAGAACTTCCTGGATTACCGCCAACCCGACAGGTTGAATTCAGAATCGATTTAATGCCTCAAGTTGGTCCTGTTGCTAAAGCATCTTGCCGACTTGCACCAACTGAAATGCAAGAGTTATTGGAGAAGGTCTTATACTACCTAGTTAGTCACCATGGGGTGCACCAGTGTTATTTGGGAAATGAAGGACTGAAGTGTTAGGATATGTATTGGTTAGAGAGAATTGCATAAAGTGACGAAAATGAATAGGTATTCACTTCTTCGAAGTGAATGATCTGTTTAACCAACTGCAAGGGGCGATTTATTTTAGAAAAATTGATCTTAGAAATAGTTATCACCAAATGAAAAATCCAAGAGGAGGACGTTGCAACAACAGCGTTTCGGACTCGTTACGGCCATTATGAATTCTTAGTTATGCCTTTCGGGCTAACAAATGCGCCGGCAGTATTCATGGACCTCATGAACCGAGTCTGTAAACTTTATTTTGACAAACGTGTCATGGCATTCATTGATGATATTTTGATATATTTTCAACGTAAAGAAGAGCGCGAACGACGTTTAAGGAAAATTATGGAAGTGTTAAAGCAAGAGGAGTTGTACGCGAAGTTTTCGAAATGTGATTTTGAATACAGAAAGCATAATCCCTTGGTCATGTTGTAAAGCAACAAGGATTTCACATAGATCCAAATAAGATAGAAACCATTAAAATTGGCAGTCACCCAAGGCGCCAAAGGAAATGCGCCAATTTTTAGGACTAGCCGGAGACTATATCGAAGAACTTTTAGCATTACCCAACTCATAATCCCTTGTACGACGCAAATGTACAAATTTTATAGATGATAAAAGACCGCAATCTCATACTCAACAAAGATGGGTCGAGTTGTTAAGCGAATATGACTGTGACATCCGTTATCACCCCGGCAAGGCTAACGTCATAGCCGATGCTTTGAGTAGGAAAGATCGGGTTAAGCCATTGCGAGTGCGAGCGCTAGGGGTGATAGTCCAGTCGAACCTTTCGGACCTGATTCGAGTCGCTCAATGGGAGGCGTTGAGAGAGGAACAATTGGAAAAGGAGGAACGCTACGGCAATGAGAAGAATTTCGAACAGCGCGTGGATGAAATTCTCTATTTCAAAAATCGGATTTGGATCCCGACCCTCCATGACCTTCGTGAATTAATCATGGATGAAGCGCATAGATCGAAATATTCCATACATCCGGGATCGGATTAGACTATTGATGATACGAATATCTGAAAGGATTTTATTAATGGCCGAGTTTGGAGAAAGATACGATTATGTATCTTGGTGAATATGTAAGTTATGCAAGAGATAAGGCTGCACACCGAAAACCCTAGGGAACGCTACAACGACAGAAAATTCGCCAATGATAGTGGGAATAAATTACAATGGATTTCGGGACGCAAATTCCCATGATATATCAAAGGCATGAGGTAAATTGGGTAATCGCGGATCGATTAACCAATCCTCACGTTTCATCCCAATCCATGACGATTACCACAATGAATTCTCGCCCAATTTCATGATGGTGAAATGGTATCTCGTCGTGGAGTACCATTTTCAATTATCTCAGATCGAAATAGTCATCCTACTACCATGATTGGAAGGAGGGGAAGGAAGCATCGAGAGCTTGAAGCTTTCTATGGGTGAAGTAATTATCACCAATTTGTTAAACTGAAAATGGGCGTCAATCAAGCCATAATATTTGAATTGATTCGAGAATCAACCAATCGGATTTATAATATTTAAGATAAGTTGAAAGCAGCGCGAGATTGGCAAAGGATTTATGCCAACATTCATAGGAAACCATTGTTACTGGAAAGAGTTGACAAGGCATTTTTAAGGTATCACCTTAGAGAGGTGATATGAGGTTTGGCAAAACCGAAAATAGCTCCTCAATATATTGGAGCTCATGAGACTATCTCCATGATTGGTCATTTAGTTTATCGATTAAGGTACTCCAGGGGCTAAGTACTATACATGATGTTTTGCCATGTATACGGATTGAAAAGTACCTATGCGACGAGGCAACGAAAGTACCAGTAATGGAGGTACTCATGGAAGACATGCCTGATATCATAAATAATTCCGTAGAGTTAGTAGACGGGAAAATTAAACAGCTTGGACACACCAAGCTTTATTGATTAAGATTAAGTGGAATTCACAGCGAGGACCAGATTATACCTGGTAACGCGAGGGTGAATTCTGAAGGAAAAACCCCCCACCTTTCTCTCGGAAGGGGATAGTGGGCGTGTAAAATTTCGAGGACGAAATTTCTTAACGGGGGGAGAATGTAACGATTCCGACGAAACCCGGTATACCCTAACCGGTAGATAATAGTTACGTCATATTTAATGTCGGATACATGAATTACCATAGTAATTATACGAGGATACAGGGTTCACTGTATTGATTGTACGTGAATATATAATTCATCGTATTGATTATGCGATTAATCAATCGATAGTTATTGAAACCCGAACGAATTGAGGGTTCAATTATAGACGATATCTATGATATTTAGTGATGTTACGAAGCATTAATGCTTCGGGATAAGTAAAATACGGCACAGAAAAAGAATTTCGATTTAATGGTACGTCGGTAGGTTAAACGAAACCTTTAATACCAAACCGAGCAAGAGATGATCGATCAAGCCGAAAAAGATGCGCAATAATTAATAATATGATGTTTTAAGTTAATAAATGTCATGGTTTAAGTTTTTTTTTAAGTTTTTAAATCGGTTTAATATAAATTTCATTTTTAGGCCGAAAACGACCGTTTTAACCTCGTTTTAAGCCGAATTAAACATTTAACCGAAAAACGAACTGAACCAGATTATCCAAAACATTATCCGGATTACGGGAATCCAATTGTGTGGCTAAGAATAGAGAGGTGGGCCCCACCCCACCCCCCACATAGTGCCGATCGGAATGGGGAAGCCTCCCCTAGCTCTCATTTCTTTTTTTTACACAAATCCTTTCAAGATCCATCAATCCTCTCCAAAGTATGAACTCAAAACCGATATTTGGAGCAAGAAAACCGAGGTAAAAACCGAGTTAATCACGTGTTCATCTTCGTTTCTTGAGTTTGTTTGCAAGAAAATGAGGTTTCAAAGATGAAAACCGATTCTTGCATGATCAAGTGATGTATACGGGTTATACAAGGGATCTTGGTCCAAGAAAGGAGTTAAACGAACCAAGAACGAATTTTTACGGTTAAATCTTTGTTTTTAAAGCAATAACCGAAACTATAGTGTAAGAGGCTTGATCGTGAGTGTAACTTGCTTGGTATTGTGGTATGTTGGTTGTAGGTTCTGTATTTAGTGGTAGATAAGGCGGAAAGACGAGTTTGTAGCTTGTAATGGCGGAAAACGAAGGGTATATTCGGTTATGTTCGGTTTTGGGATATTTGGACAGATTGTGATACGTGTAGAGTTAGGTCATGAAATTTTACAGAGGTGTTAGATACATGAAAATATGAGTTCCGTGAATTTTTGGTAATTTTTGGATAAAGGATGAATATTTGGTGAATTTAATTCTCGGTTTTGGTCAAAAATGGTGAAAAATAGTTAAATATTATGAAAAATTCTGGAAAATTTCAGATAAGCTTTTTATATCATGTATAAGTCACACACAAAATTTGAGGTCATTTGGAGAAGTCTAAGTAGGCTTTTCGCTTAAACGAGTTCTAGGGTTTTCTAGCTCGGTTTTAGTGAAAATGGCATGTAAAAGAAGATTTTGGTTCTGGAAAAATTACAGGGGACTATGTGGATGGCAGGGGACATCCAGGAGAAATTTGGGATTTTTCTAAGATCGTTTGGATTTACGACATATTTAGTGTTTAATGGTGTTTAAAAATAGATAAATAAATTTTAAATATAAAAATTAATTCTGGAAATATTTTTATAAAATTCCCCACTGTCAAAAAGTCTTTTGTGCAAAATTTCAAGATCCGAGATTAAACGGATAATTATTTGTGCAAAAACAAACTTTTAAAGCTTAAAACGAGTGAACCGGTAAAGTTCGCTTAAGCGAGCTGAGTGGTGTATAAAAACCCTAAAAATGGACTATTTTCATATAAATGAGTTAAACAATTAAAAATGAATCATCCGAAAATAATTCGGATGATTTGAGTAATTTTAACCTATTTTAACAGTTTCCGATACGCCAAAGACGGAAACGGGTCCCGCGGCCAATCGGGACGTCTAAACCGAGCTATAATTTCACATCTTTAATTAAATTATCAGTCAACCACTATTTTCGGGTCGTGTGTGACCAAACTCATTTTTGAAACATAAAAACGGATAACCGTGCTAGGCACGCAAAACGAGAAAAACGACTAATAGTAATTGTGACCATGGAACTCTAAACGATATCACAATCTGAGTCCGGAGAAGTATTTCGGGTACAGTACTGGGTTAACAGTGTCCCCAGATGTACCGGTTGATACGGTTAAAAGATTATATAAACAATAAGTGTATAATAACGATCGTAGGGATCACATTACAGATTGGACGTGTTAACTGATAATGATTGTTGTTACCTGCTTGTATGTGCTAAGGTGAGTTTCACGAGCCCTTTTTCTGAATTGTTTTTAAATAGTTTCTCGGGGCGGAAGCATGTTATTACTGAAATGTTTAAATGCATACTGAACGCATGGATTTGCGTGGATTTACATATATTTTATTGTACGGGAATCGTACGGAAATGTACTAAGATGGTAATTGTCTGAGTTGCTAACATTCTAAGGCCCCGGAACACGAGTGATTAACTGAAAGCCGGTAGAGTGTGGATAGTACTATTGTTCTGACAAACCCAACTGGTCCGGCATGGATTTGCTGATGTTTCCCAGCCAGTTGCACATGTCTATATTGGGTGTTATATTTATTTTGCTATGTAATGTTAGGCATAGCGGTTTGGGGCAGTTCCGTGGGCGGGGGATATGCCACGGGTCCGTGGGCGGGGGATATGTCGCGGGGGTTGTGTGTGATAGTCAGAGGTTTCACTTGTGGGCTCAGCATAATTACATCGATAATAATATTATTTTATGATAATGATTTATCATGGTTTACTCGAATTGTGAAACTCACCAACTATTCGTAGTTGACCCGTTTTCTCACATGCTTTTCAGGTACAACTAAGATGAAGTGATTGCTTACGTGCTAAGTGCTTGATGTGTGTAAGATTTGTGTGCGGAATGTTAGGATACATTATAATAAATAGAATTATGTATCGTATTGTATGATGTGTGTATCACCTAGACGGTAATGAAATACGAGATAATGTAATTTTGAAGTATATTAATGTATTCAGTTTTCTTTATAAGCAATGTGGTTGATATCAGACGAGTCTGTCGCACCCCGTTTACGTTTCCGCTGCGGTTACGGGGTGTTACAGATGGATTGGAGGTCTGAATGGAATTGATTTCTTGGGCTTTTGAGGTCCAAAGTTGAAAGTTTTTACATATATGGCTTCCACCATTTCAGTAGGAAGATTTGCTATTTCCACAATGTCATGTCCTGCTGCCTCCAGTTCAATTAACATTTTGATCATTCCTGGAGTTCTTGCTAGTCCAGTAGGTACAAATATGCCATCAGAGTAATATCTGGGATTTTCTCCCTCCCTTAATGCTTTTTCCCACTCATCCTTTTGTAGATAGAAAAGAGTCTTCAAATCCTCTTTCTTCAAACCATTGAAATCTGCTTCAGTCATCCCTCTCTTGTTGATCATTATGTTTCTTAAGATGCTGATCATTTCCTCATTCTCCCAAGGCATGAATGGTTCTGTTTCTTGTCAGGTTTGACATCATCTTGAGGGATAAGAATTTCAACTGGTTTGACTTGCTCCTTTTCCTTCTCCCTTAAGGTCTGAATTCTTCTTTTCTTTTTTGGAGGCTCATCAGGTAGTTCAGTTTGAATTGTGCTCTCAGTATAGACCCTTTTCAACTCTTTCTCTTTCCTTTTGGAATATTGGTCAAATACTGCCTCTTTGCTCAGATTTCTCACAACCTCAGGCTTCATGCCTTTCTCAATCAAATATCCACACATACTATCATATTTTTTCTTTAATTCTTCCAGTTCAACCATATCATTCTGTTTTACAAACTTTTGTGAAACTATCTCTTTCTCACTGTTGTGGAGATCTTGAATTTGTTCAGCAGTGTATTTTTTCAGGGCAGCTTCAGGATAACCTCTAACTTTCAAATAGTTCTTATAATGCTCAGTATTTTTCTTTCTCTTCTCAACCTTCTTTAAGACTTCCTCTGCATTTATTTCTATGATGCCCCTTTGAATATAAGTCATTTCAGCTTGAGGGGTCTCAGCAGTAGAGCTTGTACCAACTTTTTCACCTCCTTGATCAGGGTTGTCATCATCCTCTTCATCAGACTCCTCAGAGTCATCCTCCTCATCATCTGATAGATCAATCATAGCATCTATTTTGGGTTCATCAGAGGCATGATGCTCTGGTTCAGTAACATTAACATCAGGAACATCAACATCAGGGACCCCTGGTAATTTTTCTCCTGGTTTCAATGTTTGCAAGGGAATTGCCCTGATTGGTTCATCATTAGTCTGCTCAGTAGATCTCTTTCTTCTTTGATAAGTATTTTCAAATCTTCTTTCTCCCCAGTTACCAGTAGGGTTCTTTTTCATGTCTTCTTTTACTTGTTCAACCCATTTCTTGGCAGCCATAGTTGCAATTGACTCACCAATTTTTTCTTCAGGAATTATATCAGTAGTTGGTTCAGCAGCAGTTTCTGATGTTTGACTTTTAGATTTAAACATGCTGACCACTGTTCCGAAGGAGTTGTCCACTTCCTCAACTCTTTTCATCTTAATCAATACCTCAATAACTTCTTGATCAGCCTCATCTTCAGTCAGTTCTTTTTCAATGTTGGCTTGTCTGATCAGATTTTCTTGCTCTGCTATTTCTTCTGGAGTTAAAGATAGGGCTATTTTCTCCCTCTCCAAAGTTTCTTTGATTATTCTTTCTTGCTCTTCAAGAGCAGCAGCAGCAGTATCTACAAAAGATACATCTTTCTCAACATATACAGCAGGTTCATCATCAGTTGCCAAACCTTTTCCCTTCTCTTTTCTTTTTCTCAATTGTTCTTCATCTTCTTCTTTATCAGAAGTTCCAAATTCATCAATTTCTCTAAATAAGTTTTCCAATTCAGAGTCATGCTCTACCCTCTTGGAACTAGCTTCTTGATCATCATTTGGCTCAGTGTGTTCTAGTTCCTCAGTAGCAGCATCCACATTTACATTCTCAACAGTCAGTTCTTCATCCATGATCTCAGTCAGTTCTTCTGTAATCACATTCTCATCATCATTTGACTTTTCATTTTCATTTGTTTCCTCTCCACACACCTCTTCTTCATTTTCATCACTAACATCATAATCATTCATAATCATTTTCAAACCATCAATATTTTCAGCACTTTCAGCATCAGTCACATCATTTTGATCCATATTCTCCCCCTGTTTTGGGGCAGCTGAGGTCTTCTCAACCTCCTGCACCAGGGTTCGAATCATCAGTTCAGCATCAGCTAACTTTTTTAACAACATTTCATTTTCATTTGTTAGCTCTTCATTCTTTCTACTCAACTCAACATTTTCATCCCTAACCTCCTCAACTTGCCTCTTCAACTCATCATTTTCCAACATTAGTTCAATATTTCTTTGAAGTGTGTTATCTTGTTGGCTTGAGGGTGGGGTTTTAGGGAATGGTTCATAAGTGGGTTGTTCAGTGATGGATGGGGATTGTGTTTGTTGTGTGCTAGGTATAAATGGTTCTGATTGGATTTGGCTTATAAGTGGTGAAGTATGTGGTTGTGGTGAGTGTTGTGTTGTGGTGAGTGGTGAAGTATGTGTTTGAGGTGGTGAGATTGGTGGTGGTGAGTGTGGTAGTGTTGGGATTGGTTGTTCAATTTCTTCTCTTTGCTCCCCCTGTTCAGGTGCCATCATCTCAATCTCCAAACCATCTCCACCGTCTTTTCCATCAACATCATCATCAGAGTCTCCTTCAGCACTCTCATCATCACTCCCTTCTTCCTCCTCTGAGCTCAGCTCAGGCACTGGCATAATAGCCAGATCATGGTTTAATAACCAAGGTAAAATTTCAAATGGAATATTTGCATCAAAAGTGTTAGATACACCAGGATTCTTTATTCTTTTGTAAGCATCTGGATCCTGCAATTTATGAGTGATTCCAATTGTTGGTAAATCTTGTAAGGTGCTGTTGAATATGATCCGCAGGAATCTTGGGTACTGCAAAAATCTCCTTCTCTCTGGTTTCTTTAGATTCCTGACTAGCCCATCAAAGATCATCTTGGAAAAGTTGAAGGGCAGATCAAAGATAGTTCCAACTGTGGCATTTTTTGCTAGATCATGACTCATCAGAGTCCATGATCCCTTCCTCGGAGCAAATCCATGAATGATATGATGAATAAGGAATCTGTATAACATCGGAAACAGACCCTTCTGAAACTGTCCCTCATGGACATTTCCTTGATACCCCATTGTTTCTTTGAAAATCTTCAATAGATGCTTTGTATAGAAGCTGATGTGATTGTGATCATCGTCATTCAGTCTTAAACATCTTCTGATCAACCTTTCAGTGATCTGTATCTCCTGTCTGGCCACGGTTGCCTCTATTCGTCTTTCATTACCATCTTCAACTAGCTCTGCTGATCTCCAGAAATCCAAGGAGTGATTTCTGTAAATAGTTGGGCATTCAGTGAGAGCGAAGTTGATATTTGACCGCGCCATCCATAAAATCATACGAGCCATCGGTTCATTTTCTGGTGTAACTTGTAGTAACGCACACATGTTGTGCTTTGGCTCAAAAACAAACTTTGGCTCGTTATCTGCCATATCTGTAATACATAAACAAACACATTCAAAGTGAAATTAGACATAAAGTTTAAAACTTTAGACAATTTCAAGTTATAAAAATGAAGAAGAAAGAGAGAAATCTTCAAGAACCTGTTCTTCGACAAATTAATAACCTAAACACATAAACAGAGTGTTAGTACTCGAATACATAATCAAGTTACATAACAATCTAATCGTGATCGGAAAACATAAAATTTTATGCTTACCGAGTCGGAATTAGTGGCTGATAAAAATTAGGGTTTGGATTAATCTTGAATTCGATAAGTCGGTTATTTTTCTTAGTAAGAGAGGTTTTGCAGTGGAAGGAGAGAGATAGAGGGAAATAATGTAAAAAAAATTTGCCTAAGTCCCTCTTTTATACATTTTGAAAGTGAGTTTTAAATGCTTTTTGTCTTCTTGTGATTACTAGCTGTCAACCAGTAACGTTATCCACTTGATATATTAAAAACATTTAATCTCATTTAAATCATAAGACCTTACTCGAAAAATTAATTTATCCAAAGTCTACTCGGTCTTCTTCCACTAACAAACCTTACTCGGTCAAACTTTACTCGAAAAGATTTTCATTTTGAATATAAAGTTTGCCCGAATACTTCTCCTTTTAAACCATGCTCGATCAAAAAAATTAATTTAAAGTTAAGACATAATGAAGAAAGCTTACCCGAAATACTTGATTTCTTGAGAAATAAATCACAAGACAAATAATCAAATATAGTTATCAAATAAACATTCTTACTAAGAATCAATTAAGATTCTCACAAAGATTTCTCAAAATTCAAATTAAAACTTATCTAGCATGAGCCCTAATATCATAATTACATTTTGTTATATTAACTAACATATTCAAACAATGTATTCATTCAAGTATGAATCTAAACAATTTCATCATACCAACTCACATATTCAATCAATGCATTCATTCAAGTATGATTGTATGAAGATTGTGCTCGAACACTCTTTCAAATGTAAAGTGTGCTCGGACAACAATCTTATGCAAAGTATACCCGAATAACCTTCATATAATACAAAGTGTGCTCGAAACCAAATTCTAGCAGACAGTGTACTCGGAAAGTTAAGTTTTGAAAATTACCAAGTATATTGAAGGAACACAAGTGTACCCGAAATATAAAGTGTGCTCGGAAAACAAAGTTTGCCCGAAAACACTTGTAATTTCAAAGAAATCATAAACACACATATCACAGAGCATGCTCGGAATGAAATTAAACGCATAAACATTTAAGTGTGCTATAGTCTAAAATTTCATAGAGCTTGCCCGAAAATCCTAAGTTAGCACTAAGCTTGCTAGGATAAATACATTCAATCATCAGGTATGCCCTTGCTCGAGGAAACTCAACATATCAAACCATACCCGAAAAATGACAAACTTAAACAGTACCAGCTAAGCTTGCCCGGAAAGATTAACAAGCCTTTCCTAACAACATATTCACACAAAGCTTACTCGGTGCACCCACTTAAGTGTACAAAGTTTGCTTGAAAACACATTCAGCATATAACATGCATAGCTTACTCGAAGCTAACATATAACATGCATAATTTACTCGAAACAAGAATTTCTTGTTAACAGTTAGCTATTTCAACACATAATCATCTCAAGACTTCAAGCTTGGTCGGGGAGTGAGTACAACAGTGTACTCTACCCGTAAAGTGTAAACACTTCAAAGCATGCTCGAAAATCATAAAGTTAGTCAGAAATGACTAAGATTACTCGGAAAGATTGAAAACTATCAAACCTTACCCGAAAAAACATATTCACATATAATCAACTGTTTTGTACTCAGAAAGGTTATAAATCAATAACCTTACCCGAAAATACATATTCAAACAGTTTGTGCTCGAGAAGGTTGATAATTATCAAACCTTACTCGAACTTACATAATCAGACATAATCAACTGTTTTGTACTCGGAAAGGTTAAACCTTACCCGAAAATACATATTCAAACAGTTTGTGCTCGAGAAGGTTGATAATTATTAAACCTTACTCGAACTTACATAATCAGACATAATCAACTGTTTTGTACTCGGAAAGGTTAAACCTTACCTGAAAATACATATTCAAACAGTTTGTGCTCGAGAAGGTTGATAATTATTAAACCTTACTCGAACTTACATATTCAACCTATTTTAGGCAAAATGCAACACTTTTTGACTTAAACCACTTGTTAAAGACATTTCTAAGTTATGTATCATTGCAGAACATAGTTTAAGAGCAAATGGTGCATTAAGAGATCAAATTTCAGTTATAATTCACTTCAAAACAATTTCTTTTATAAACTGAAAAGATCTCATGTCACACCCTCAAAATCCACTAACGGAGTTTTACCGTCAGAGGGTGTGAACTAACAGGATCGGAATCATTAGTTATAATCAAACCATAAAAACAAAGTTTCAAAACCATGAAAACGTTTACGAGTAATTAAATGCGGAAGCGTAAAACCATAGAAACCAATGTTGCGTCACGCAGGACGACTTAAAACCCAATGATAACAGTTTAAAATAAGTTTGCATAATTAAAAATGTTTCAAGCAATGCATATTCCTAAACCGCGAGCCCGCCTCGGCTACCTGAGAATAACATACTAAAAGTGTCAACACAAGGTTGGTGAGTTCACAAGTTTAAATAAAATAAAGCGTTTAGCGTTTGCGTTCAGCGTTTTGCGTTACAGCGTTTTGCGTTACAGCGTTTTGCGTTACCAGATAGTGTTATGTCAATTATATATCTATAGGTAGCTAGCCTATAAAACAAGTATCACTAAGTGTTCGACACCGAAGCTGACTGTTTATCATTTGCCTTGCCACCAGGTCATCCAGACCATGGTATGTGTTTAGCCAAGATTACACCCGCTCGACCTCCAGTCGAGTTTAGCGTTCGGTGGGGTTTGTCAAACCCAGTAGTACTACTCAACAATGACTCGCTATTATCCAAATATTAACCGGTTCGATGTTATGAAGGACTTTAGTTATTGCGTTTGCCACTTAGTCTTTACAAGTGATATATAATCTATATTAACAAAATCTTAAATGCGTTTCGGAGTATGTTATCTCCCCCAAGTGAAAAGCGTTTGAAAACAGTTAAAAAGGGAAAGTGAAACTCACTGTTTGCGAAGAAATTCCCAAATTAAATCACCAAGATGCGCGTCACAGAAAAACTCTCTCTAGCGTTCTAAAACAACAAAGAGACTTCTCTAAGTGTCGGAATATTATCGAGTCTCTAGACTCGGCACATAATACCTATGCACATAACATGCTTCGTGTTTCGTTTGTGAATCGTGTGTGACTTTAACAAATGTATTTGTGATACGTTACATGTGTAAGCAATTATTTACGTGTCATGTATTCATAAAGTACATCACTAGCAATTACTCCCCGTAAGGGCATTTTGGTCAACAAATAACAATTAAATAGCCATTATTCCCCATGAGGGCAATTTGGTCAAATCATGACAATCAATTAGCAATTATTCCCCGCAAGGGCAATTTGGTCCAAACATAACAATTATATAGCAAGTATCATGTTTTATGCATTTTCACAAAACTCAGCAGCTAGTTTCACCGAGACAGAAATTCTACTTGAAAGATTGTACTATTCCACCGATCATAGCATCTCAATTAATTTACCAAAAATCATCACAGAAGCACATATGTCTTAGGTTTCCAGAACATATTTTATTATATTTTTATTCCACATAGGTTTCTCACAATCATCAAATCATTACAGCAAACTCATAACAGTCAAATTCATGCGCAACAGAATGTTATTTGAAATTCCCGTTAAACGAAAAATCCAATAAATGCAAGACCACTTGGGTTAGGTTCCTAACTCAATAAGTCAACTTCCAAAAGTGGAACCAACCCAATTGGTCTTGTAGTTCATGAGATATAACATTTAAAAAACAACCTAACAGCAGGTCTAACAGCTCAGCTTTGCACAACGTTTTTGTAAAATCATAAAAGTTAACCTTTACTTGTCCAAATATTACAAGTTTATATCTTTAGAAACTAGACTCAACCTAGTTTACTGTAGTATCAATAATCTCAACCAATTTTCATATTTACACTTCGTTACAGTCACTTAAACATCAATAACACAATCTGTCCAGAAACTGTTTGCATCCAAACTCAACATATTAACTATCTATGGACCATCATGCATTCATATAACACTCTAGACTCCATAAACACTATCCTGAACATCAATTACACATTACATACATGATTAGGGTTTTTGTTTTGAACTCAAATCAAAGACACAACAATTAACGTGTAGCAATATCAATTCTAGTTATCATATCATTATCAAATCAACAAAATCATATGAACACAAAACCATATAAAATCGGCAGCTAGGGTTTGAAATTAACCCAATAAAAGTCAAGATTAAGTATAAAGGATGCATAGGATAATCGATTATACCTTCCTAGCACCTAATTCTTCAATCAAAACTTGAAATTGGTGGTTGTATGTGTGTGTATTGGTGATGGCAGCCAAGGAGAAGCCAAGGGAGGTTCCGATCGGGACTTGTGGGGAGAATAATAAGTTAGGGTTAATTGTTAATGATGTATTTATAATAATCTATGTTACACTTTGGCCCCTCCACTTCTAAGTATTACTAATCTAGCTTAACTAACTTGTTTACATCTTGAGTTAACGTTTATAACCATGTTATCACATAACACATAAGTCTAACACATAATTATCACATAATTACTGTTTTGACGTTTTTCGTTTATTCACCAATCGTTTGCGTCAACTCGTTTGCGTTTCGGTGTAATTCCCGAAAGACTACACATGTAGTAAGTGTTAAGCGTCATTTAAACCCTAGTTTAAATGTAATGAGGTGTGCGTTATAGATTCAATGATCTTAAGTTTGAATTGACGGAGTTGAGTTAACGGAGTTAACCTGAAATTGACGATTGTCACATCTCAGGAATGGGATCATATTGACTAAGTAGCTATCTCAATACTTCACTCTCAGCATTATTATGACAACTTAGATAGGTTAACAGCAGGTATACACTTAGCATGATTTTCATCTCTTTGGTGATATGATTATGGTTCAATTTGAGCATGATGCAATAATGGTCAACACTGTGTTCTGATGCCTCATATCTCTTCTCAAAGCTTATTTGGCTTTCCCCAGATCACCCCAATTTGACTCCAACCTCCTGTATTTGGTCAAAAATAGGTTTTGTATGACAGAACTTATTGTATTTTTGAACTTTTGATATTCAAAAATGTATAGAGGTTGAACATTGGACTTACAGTTAGTAACATGCCTTTCATTCAAGATGAGACAGATTTTGTCAACATCTTTGTAGTTCTTGCTGTAACCCTCTTGTTTGATAAAATATTTATAACATTTATCAACTTTTGGTTGATTTATTCATTCTTCCCCTTGTTTTTGATATTTTCTCAAATTTTCTTAAAGCGTGTTCTTTGTGATATAAAAAAAATGTTTCATTTTGGTTGACCAAATAACAACAGGCTCGTGTATGACTGGGTAATCACTTTTCTGCCATATCATTCGGAGAGATCTATCTTGAGACATGCAAAACAACTATGCATCTCCACATAAAGATTAGCATATTCATTATGTTTATATCACCTTAGATTTTACATCATCATGGGAAAGCAACCATACATGTTAATGACTATACTAAGGCCTTTTTAGCCTATTAATTCCATATGATCAGCTAAGTAGTCAATGTACTATCATTTCCCATTAAACACAGTTTAATATTCAATCACCCCAATATCTCTTCATTGTCAGGTTAATGGCTATCCTGTTTGACCAAAAGTGATCAACAGGACCAAACATACATGTGAATGCATGTCCTCTCAAAGTCAGAGCTATTGGCATAGTTTTAAGTGAAGGAATAAGAAACAAGTCATAATTGCCCCAAATGCATTCAGTTTTCAGGTCAATGGCTATCCTTTGAATCTAAGAGATTTAAGGACCAAACATACACAAGTGTATGTCCTTCCAACTGGGCAAATGACATAGTTTTCAGCAAGAACAACTATTTGAGATCTTTCCTTATAAAAATCCTTCTTTTAAGCTTCTTAAAAGCTTGAACTGAATAATCTTATCATATCTCTACACCATTAATCAACTTGCTCATGTTTTGACCAAAATATAGTATTTATGCAAAATTCATTATAAATTTCATTGACTCACTTAATTTTGACATAAAACACATTTTGACACAAACAGTTACATCACACACTCAAATCTTAATCATTCTTAACATCATCAAGAAAAACAGACTGTACTTACATTCAATGTCTATTCTATCTTAACAACTTCAGAAGATCAGATTAAGAACATATTCAAGTAACCATAAACATGTGATTACTCATGACACTATATAAGCAATTAATCTCACCTAAACAGATCAAACTACTTATCATAACATCAGATCAGTTAACATGATAGTCAAGACGTATCATCAATTTCAAACAAATTGCACAGATAGTTACTTAACCACCTATCAGTTAACATCAAACTTGTGACATACTCAAAACATACTCAATCAACATTTAGGTGAAACAAATTCAATATGTGTAATCTCTAAGAAAATAATCAGTTAGCACAGAGAGACACACATAGAAACAGTTAAGTCACATAGCATATAACATACTCAGTAACTTATTTAGCAACATATTCAGCAACATATTTAGCAACATATTCAACAACATATTTAGCAACATATTCAACATGTGTGACCTCTTCTAAAATATTCAAGTAGCATATATAGGTACACAACTAAGCACACATCCTTAATCAGATTTCATCAGAGTTGATCATCCCCAGGGCTTTCAAAAGAAAGTTGAACCTGGTTCTATCAAGTGGTTTGGTAAATAGGTCAGCCAGATTATCACTTGTATCAACTCTTTGCATTTCAATCAAACCTTTTTCACTGCAATCTCTGATGAAGTGATGTCTGATTTCAATGTGCTTAGTCTTAGAATGTTGCACAGGATTCTTAACAGTAAAATATGCAGCAGTATTATCAATCAGAATAGGGGTGTTTAGAAAATTCAAACCATAGTCCAGCATCTGATTCTGAATCCAGAGAACTTGTGCACAGCAGGCAGATGCAGCAACATATTCAGCTTCAGCAGTGGAGATTGACACTGTAGTCTGTTTCTTACATTGCCATGACACTAGTCTTTCACCCAAAAACTGGCATCCCCCTGATGTTGACTTTCTACTCATATTGCATCCATCATAATCACTGTCTGTATATGCAATCAGATCAAAGGATTGGTTCTTTGGATACCAAATCCCTAAGTCTGGTCTTCCCTTCAAATATCTGAATATTCTTTTCGCAGCATTCATGTGGGAGACTTTTGGATTGGATTGGAACCTAGCACATACACACACAGCAAACATGATATCTGGTCTTGTTGCAGTCAGATACATCAGAGATCCAATCTTGGCTCTGTATTCATGTTCATCAACTGACTCCCTCTTTTCATCAGCTATCATCTTTTCTTTGGTGTCCATTGGAGTTGAGGTAGCCTTGTAATCATGACAGTTGAACTTATTCAGAATGTCCTGCACATACTTAGCTTGGTGAATGAAGATTCCTTCATCCTTTTGTTGAACTTGCAGTCCCAGAAAGAAATTCATTTCACCCATGGAACTCATGCTGTACTTGGACTTCATCACCTCTTCAAACTCCAAACACATATTTTCATTTGCAGATCCAAAGATGATATCATCAACATAGACTTGTAAAAGCAGCAAATCTGACCCTTGTCTTTTGTAGAAGAGTATCTTGTCAATGGCTCCCCTTGTGAAGCCATTTTCAAGAAGGTGAGTTGACAGCTCATCATACCAAGCTCTAGGAGCCTGATGCAATCCATAGAGGGCTTTGTTTAACTTATACACCCTGTTTGGATACATGGGATCCTCAAAACCTGGTGGTTGAGCCACATACACTTCTTCATCAATCTTTCCATTAAGGAATGCAGATTTGACATCAAGCTGGAATACTTTAATGTTCTTTGAGGCAGCATATGCAAGAAAAATCCTTATGGCTTCCAGTCTTGCAACTGGTGCAAACACTTCCTCAAAGTCTATCCCTTCCTTTTGAAGACATCCCAGTGCTACAAGTCTAGCTTTGTTCTTAATCACCAAACCCCTTTCATCCCTTTTGTTTCTGAACACCCATTTGGTTCCACTTGCATATCTGTCATGTGGCTTGTCTACAAGATCCCATACATGTAAATCTCTAAACTGGGCCAATTCCTCTTGCATTGCCTCTACCCAACTATTGTCTTTTAAAGCTTGAGCAATATTCTTTGGTTCTAATTGGGATAGAAAGCAAGAGTACAGACAGATGTTAGCTATCTCAGAATGACTCCTTGTCACTCTTTCATGCAAGTCACCAATGATATTTTCAGCAGGATGATTCTTTTCAACAGTAGGAGTTTGTATTATCATATTTGTAGACAAATTTTTGTCAAGATTTGTTTCATTGATTTCAGGTTCTTCAATGATCAAATCAGCTGCTGCATCATGAAACTCTGGTGCTTCATCATTTGTTTGTCCTAAAGTAGATGCACCATTGTTTCCCAGATTCAAACTTTGAAACAAGTCTTGAAATCTTGTTGTGGAAGCATTCTCAGCTTCTTTTGATTGGTTGCTTGTGTCATTCCCATTCTGAACATGATCATTTTGTACATGAGGACTATCTTGACTTGTCATTTCCTGATCTTGTTCAATGTCATTGTTTGAGGAGCTTTTCACAAAAGTGTATTCCTTTTCTTTCCTAGCAACCTTTTTCCACAATTCTTCCAAGTCCAGGTCTTTCTTCTTATTTTCTTCAAGTACACTGGTCTTGTAGAATGTATCATCAAAGTCTTCAGAATAAATCTTGAATGACTTAATTAACTTTTCATGATCAAACAGCCATGTTGCACCACTGACTGTGTTAAAATTGATTCTCATTAAAAATAATGTCAGATGACTCTATCACACTCATGTGATCTTTCACATAGACTCTGTATGCCTTTGAGTGAGTAGAATATTAAACGCACATATCACAGAGCATGCTCGGAATGAAATTAAACGCATAAACATTCAAGTGTGCTATAGTCTAAAATTTCATAGAGCTTGCCCGAAAATCCTAAGTTAGCACTAAGCTTGCTAGGTACATTAAATCATCAGGTATGCCCTTGCTCGAGGAAACTCAACATATCAAACCATACCCGAAAAATGACAAACTTAAACAGTAACATCTAAGCGTGCCCGGAAAGATTAACAAGCCTTTCCTAACAACATATTTACACAAAGCTTACTCGGTGCACCCACTTAAGTGTACAAAGTTTGCTTGAAAACACATTCAGCATATAACATGCATAGCTTACTCGAAGCTAACATATAACATGCATAATTTACTCGAAACAAGAATTTCTTGTTAACAGTTAGCTATTTCAACACATAATCATCTCAAGACTTCAAGCTTGGTCGGGGAGTGAGTACAACAGTGTACTCTACCCGTAAAGTGTAAACACTTCAAAGCATGCTCGAAAATCATAAAGTTAGTCAGAAATGACTAAGCTTACTCGGAAAGATTGAAAACTATACTCACTTGGTGTCTTGACAAGTGAAGCTGAATTGTCAAGCTCAACTGAGGCAGTTCTCTTTTCTTGTAAGACATAGTCCTTAGTTTCTGAGAAGTCTTTTACATCAGTCACAGCTTCAACTTTAGCTTCAGTTCTAGGTTTCCATGTGAAACCTTGTGGTTCATATCCATGTTTTAACAAGAACTTTTCATCACCAGTGAGTACAGCTTGTTTCTTTCTTTGAGATACAGTTTTTCTTATTGATTTCTCACTGCCTGATGATTCTTGTGACTCATCAGACTTGACTGAATGAGTATTTTTGGTAAGTTTTAATGACTGGTTCTCCATTATCACCTGCTTTTGCTTCTGAGGTGATTTACTTCTTCTCACATTCTCAGTCATTTGCTTCTTCTTCTTTGTCTCATCTTTCACTTCAACTCTTGTCTCTATGCTATTCACATTTCCCTTTCCCAAATACATGGCATACTTCTCTTTGTACAAAACAAAGTCTTGACCAAACTTTGTTCCATTTGGGACATGAAATGGCTGAAACTTGAGTCTCTTATTACATGAATCAGTATGGTGTCCATATTCATCACACTTTCTACACCACACCTTTCTTTTGAACATCTCATGTTCTTTTGGTCTCCTGAATCTTTCACTTGGTTTGGGCTCTTTTATACCAATTGTCTTTTTGTTTTTCAGATTGTCAAATTGTTGGGTATTATATTTTAGACCGACGCATCGAATCATTGCTCGTTTATAATAAAAATTTAAAGAAAGACAACAAGATATTATAACGAGTAATTGAAGCATTTCAGGTGAAATATTATATTATATTTTATTCCTTTGGTCTTATCCAAGTGGCGGTGGAGTGAAGACCAAGGCACAAGACTAGTATAAATAGATGATTTAGGTCATTTGTTTAGGTCATGTGTGCATTGTGAGATTTATTATTATATTAGGAGAGTTTGCCCCAAGGGAAGAGATCTCCCCGGGTGGTCGTTCCTTTGTATATATGAATGTATGTATGAGTGTTCTTCATGACAATCATTCGGTTAATGAAATCATACTACTACATCTATCTATTGTGTTTCGATTACATACAATTGTTCATCATACTTTATTAATTATTGTTAATTGAAACGATCTCTCCATATCCGTCCATTATTATCGTTCAAGAGTGAATACGTGTTTCGATCCTAACCCGGATCCGAGCTCCACCGTTAATACTGATTATTCACGTTTCCACACCGGGGCTCGGTTCTGACAAGTGGTATCAGAGCTTGTTACTGCTATTTTTAGAAAGATTGTTGCTGATTAAGTTTTGAAGAAGAATGACGTAAGCAGAGCACTGTTCGATTGATTTGTGACGTCAGAAGCTCTGTTCTTCATTTTTCTTTCAGATCTACAAGTTTTAGGTGTTTTCTTTTCCTTATTTCACTTAAAGCTTTGATTTTTATTGTTGAATCTTGTTCTATTCATATCAGACACCTCAGATCTAAGATTTTATTCTCAGATCTGATCATTTTAATCTATTTTTGATAAGAACTTAACTTTTATTTTAAGAAAATGTCTGGATATGAGGAACAAGAGGTGGCTACTAATAAGATACCTAGATTGTATGGTCAGGAGAACTTTACCAAGTGGAAAGTGCTTTTTGAGGCTGCTGTTTGTTATAATGATGTGGATATGTGGAATTCTATTAAGAATGGTCCACAAGCTGCTGTTGAAGAAGGTGCTAATGCAAATGCTATTGCTGCTGTCAGAGAGAGAATGAGAAAAGTTGATGACAGAGCATTGGCTATGCTCAAACTTGGCCTGTCTTGGGAAATCCTCACAAAGGTTGCACATCATCAAAGTGCTAAGGCAATGTATGATGCAATCCTTGAGACGTATGAAGGGAACACTGAATTGAAGAACATTAAGAAGCAAAGACTGAAGCAACAGTTAGAAAGATTCAAGTATAGAGATGGTGAAAGGTTGAAGTCAATACTAGAACGTTTTCTGAGTATTGTGAATGAGTTGAGAACAACTGATTAAGTAATGACTGACTTTGATTTGAATACAAAGTTGCTCAACTCAATGCCAAAAGAATGGTATACTGCTTGCAAATTCATCCTTCAAAAGCAAAATTTCAATGAATTGAAATTGGATGATGTAGTATGTTTTCTTCAAGCTGCTGAACTTGAAATGATTGAGAATGAAATGATCAAGGAAGATAAACCAAGTTTCAATGTGTCAAATGCTTTAATTGCTCCAATGGGGAATCTTACAACAAAGAATCAACAACAAATTCCCATCATTGAAGAACCAAGTGATCACAACAATGAGACTGCTAGGTCATTCATTGGAGGTGGTTCAAGCAGTCAAGGTGGTCAACAGAGGTTTAATGTTCAATTGTTTGATGATGATTCAGCCTCTGTGGGAAATAGAAATGCCCAAAGTGCTGGTGCAGGGCATGTTCAAGGGAGTGATGCACAAGCCCTAATGTCTATGTTCACTGAATCCTACAATGCATTTGTGGCCAAAAACTTGATTCACACAAGTGTAGTGCAGGATGATTTGGAACAAATAGATGCTGATGACCTTGAAGACATGGATCTCAAATGGCAAGCTGCAATGTTGGCATTAAGAAGCAAGAGACTGTACAATAGAACTGGTAGATCACTAGTTTCTGGTCCAAATGAGAGAATAGGATTTGACAAGTCCAAGGCTATCTGCTACAACTGTCAACAGCCTGGACACTTTGCAAGAGAGTGCAATATGGCAAGGAACTTTCAAGTCAATCAGTTCCAACAGCCTAGAAACCAACAACAATACAAGCAGAATGTGCATAGAAACAACAACCAGCAGAACTTCAACAATAACCAAGGCTTCAATCCCAACAACAACAACTTCCATCCAAACAACAACTTCAACCCAAATTTCAACAACCACTATCAGCCTCAGATGAACAACCAGCAGGGTATGAATCAGAATCAAGTATATCAAATGAACAACAATCAGAATCAAGCTGTTCAAAACCCTGCAACTAGCAACATTCCAGCAAACCAAAATCAACCAAGAAATCAAGGCAATGTGGCTCAAACTACTCAGCATGAGGGAAGCTTTGACTGGAGTAACCATGAGGAAGATATAGCAGATGATATCAGAAGAGCTAATGTGGCATTCATGGCCACAGACTCTGCATCTTCATCTAAGGTACATTCTGATCCTAATGCTGATTTACCTAAACTTGTCAATGAATTAAAAGAAAAGATTGGTAAGCTGGAAAGTGAGTGTTTTAAGAAGCAAAGCATTATCAATGCTTATGAGGCAAGTGAGATTGTTAGTGAGGAAAGAATGAAAAGTTTGGAAGAGGATTGTATGAATAGCTATAGAGCTCAGACAAGATTCACAACTGAGATAAGTGGGTTGAAGAAGATGGTGATTGATGAAAAGGTGCTGAACACAAAGCTGCAAACTGAAAATGAATTCCTAAAGAACTTAGTTTCAACTGGAAACATTTGTGGAATTCTGAATAAAATAAAAGAGGATGAAAAATACAAGGCTGTTCCACCACCATTCAACAACAACTTTATGCCTAAAGTTGACAAAGAGAAGAGAAGTGCTTATCTACAACAATTCAAAGATGTGTTTCAAGACAAAGAAGATGTTGCAGATTTGTACAAGAATGTTGAGGTGAGTGAAGATGGTGAATTTGTTATGAAGAAAGAACTAAAGCAAGAAAAGTCAATTGGAGTTCAAGTCTCTGAAGATGACTTTGATTCAGATGAATTGGATCAAGATGATCTGAGTGATTTGAGTGATCAAATTACTGAAAAGGAAATTCAAGCTGCTGAAAAAGGAAGAAAATATAGAAAGACTGAATCTATTGATCAACTTCCAAAGTATCCTCCAGTTACACATAAAATTAAAAGAATGAATGAGCAAATGAGAAGAGAACATGTTTCTTTTGACATTGGTGAAAAGAGGAATGTGTGTTACAATGCTGTCAGACCTCCAAGCAAAAAGTTTTTGGAAAAACTAGACAAGAACAAGAAAAAGAAGGTAAAAAAGAAAGAAATGGATATAGAATATTTTACTCCTATTTATCCTATATTTTCAAGTGTTGAAGACTTTGATGTGGGTGAGGTAGAAACTGTTGAGGAATATGAAAGAAGAAAATCAAGATATAGAGAGAATGAAGATGATCAACCACTGAATTTGAATAGGATTGTCTTTGTTAAAGGGAATAGGATTGTCTTCTTTCATATTCCTCAACAGTTTCTACCTCACCCACATCAAAGTCTTCAACACTTGAAAAGATTGGATAAATAGGAGTAAAATATTCTATATCCATTTCTTCCTTTTTTACCTTCTTTTTCTTGTTCTTGTCTAGTTTTTCCAAAAACTTTTTGCTTGGAGGTCTGACAGCATTGTAACACACATTCCTCTTTTCACCAATGTCAAAAGAAACATGTTCTCTTCTCATTTGCTCATTCATTCTTTTAATTTTATGTGTAACTGGAGGATACTTTGGAAGTTGATCAATAGATTCAGGCTTTCTATATTTTCTTCCTTTTTCAGCAGCTTGAATTTCCTTTTCAGTAATTTGATCACTCAAATCACTCAGATCATCTTGATCCAATTCATCTGAATCAAAGTCATCTTCAGAGACTTGAACTCCAATTGACTTTTCTTGCTTTAGTTCTTTCTTCATAACAAATTCACCATCTTCACTCACCTCAACATTCTTGTACAAATCTGCAACATCTTCTTTGTCTTGAAACACATCTTTGAATTGTTGTAGATAAGCACTTCTCTTCTCTTTGTCAACTTTAGGCATAAAGTTGTTGTTGAATGGTGGTGGAACAGCCTTGTATTTTTCATCCTCTTTTACTTTATTCAGAATTCCACAAATGTTTCCAGTTGAAACTAAGTTCTTTAGGAATTCATTTTCAGTTTGCAGCTTTGTGTTCAGCACCTTTTCATCAATCACCATCTTCTTCAACCCACTTATCTCAGTTGTGAATCTTGTCTGAGCTCTATAGCTATTCATACAATCCTCTTCCAAACTTTTCATTCTTTCCTCACTAACAATCTCACTTGCCTCATAAGCATTGATAATGCTTTGCTTCTTAAAACACTCACTTTCCAGCTTACCAATCTTTTCTTTTAATTCATTGACAAGTTTAGGTAAATCAGCATTAGGATCAGAATGTACCTTAGATGAAGATGCAGAGTCTGTGGCCATGAATGCCACATTAGCTCTTCTGATATCATCTGTTATATCTTCCTCATGGTTACTCCAGTCAAAGCTTCCCTCATGCTGAGTAGTTTGAGCCACATTGCCTTGATTTCTTGGTTGATTTTGGTTTGCTGGAATGTTGCTAGTTGCAGGGTTTTGAACAGCTTGATTCTGATTGTTGTTCATTTGATATACTTGATTCTGATTCATACCCTGCTGGTTGTTCATCTGAGGCTGATAGTGGTTGTTGAAATTTGGATTGAAGTTGTTGTTTGGATGGAAGTTGTTGTTGTTGGGATTGAAGCCTTGGTTATTGTTGAAGTTCTGCTGGTTGTTGTTTCTATGCACATTCTGCTGGTATTGTTGTTGGTTTCTAGGCTGTTGGAACTGATTGACTTGAAAGTTCCTTGCCATATTGCACTCTCTTGCAAAGTGTCCAGGCTGTTGACAGTTGTAGCAGATAGCCTTGGACTTGTCAAATCCTATTCTCTCATTTGGACCAGAAACTAGTGATCTACCAGTTCTATTATACAGTCTCTTGCTTCTTAATGCCAACATTGCAGCTTGCCATTTGAGATCCATGTCTTCAAGGTCATCAGCATCTATTTGTTCCAAATCATCCTGCACTACACTTGTGTGAATCAAGTTTTTGGCCACAAATGCATTGTAGGATTCAGTGAACATAGACATTAGGGCTTGTGCATCACTCCCTTGAACATGCCCTGCACCAGCACTTTGGGCATTTCCATTTCCCATAGAGGCTGAATCATCATCAATCAATTGAACATTAAACCTCTGTTGACCACCTTGACTGCTTGAACCACCTCCAATGAATGACCTAGCAGTCTCATTGTTGTGATCACTTGGTTCTTCAATGATGGGAATGTGTTGTTGATTCTTTGTTGTAAGATTCCCAATTGGAGCAATTAAATCATTTGACACATTGAAACTTGGTTTATCTTCCTTGATCATTTCATTCTCAATCATTTCAAGTTCAGCAGCTTGAAGAAAACATACTACATCATCCAATTTCAATTCATTGAAATTTTGCTTTTGAAGGATGAATTTGCTAGCAGTATACCATTCTTTTGGCATTGAGTTGAGCAACTTTGTATTCAAATCAAAGTCAGTCATTACATAATCAGTTGTTCTTAACTCATTCACAATACTCAGAAAACGTTCTAGTATTGACTTCAACCTTTCACCATCTCTATACTTGAATCTTTCTAACTGTTGCTTCAGTCTTTGCTTCTTAATGTTCTTCAATTCAGTGTTCCCTTCATACGTCTCAAGGATTGCATCATACATTGCCTTAGCACTTTGATGATGTGCAACCTTTGTGAGGATTTCCCAAGACAGGCCAAGTTTGAGCATAGCCAATGCTCTGTCATCAACTTTTCTCATTCTCTCTCTGACAGCAGCAATAGCATTTGCATTAGCACCTTCTTCAACAGCAGCTTGTGGACCATTCTTGATAGAATTCCACATATCCACATCATTATAACAAACAGCAGCCTCAAAAAGCACTTTCCACTTGGTAAAGTTCTCCTGACCATACAATCTAGGTATCTTATTAGTAGACACCTCTTGTTCCTCATATCCAGACATTTTCTTAAAATAAAAGTTAAGTTCTTATCAAAAATAGATTAAAATGATCAGATCTGAGAATAAAATCTTAGATCTGAGGTGTTTGATATGAATAGAACAAGATTCAACAATAAAAATCAAAGCTTTAAGTGAAATAAGAAAAAGAAAACACCTAAAACTTGTAGATCTGGAAGAAAAATGAAGAACAGAGCTTCTGACGTCACAAATCAATCGAACAGTGCTCTTCTTACGTCATTCTTCTTCAAAACTTAATCAGCAACAATCTTTCTAAAAATAGCAGTAACAAGCTCTGATACCACTTGTCAGAACCTAGCCCCGGTGCGGAAACGTGAATAATCAGTATTAACGGTGGAGCTCGGATCCGGGTTAGGATCGTAACATGTATTCACTCTTGAACGATAATAATGGACGGATATGGAGAGATCGTTTCGATTAACAATAATTAATAAAATATGATGAACAATTGTATGTAATCGAAACACAATAGATAGATGTAGTAGTATGATTTCATTAACCGAATGATTGTCATGAAGAACACTCATACATACATTCATACATACAAAGGAACGGCCACTCGGGGAGATCTCTTCCCCGGGGGCAAACTCTCCTAATACAATAATAAATCTCACAATGCACACATGACCTAAACAAATGACCTAAATCATCTATTTATACTAGTCTTGTGCCTTGGTCTTCACTCCACCGCCACTTGGATAAGACCAAAGGAATAAAATATAATATAATATTTCACCTGAAATGCTTCAATTACTCGTTATAATATCTTGTTGTCTTTCTTTAAATTCTTATTATAAACGAGCAATGATTCGATGCGTCGGTCTAAAATATAATACCCAACAATCTCCCCCTTAGACCGATGCCATCGAATCACTTTCACGATCACCTCATAACCCGATGCCTTTCATGGAAATTCTCCCTTCACAATAAGCGTCTCCCATTTTTCATTTCAAATCACCTTCTCTTTATCTCTTTTGGATATAGTTGTATAGGCATAAGATCGGGATTCAAACTTCAATGATCAACTAAGAGTTAATCTGAAACCGCAAAAGGAAATTAACTCAAAATTTTCTTTAAAGTGAGTCTTTCACTTGATTCGACCAAAATTTGCAATGAAATTCCATGTAAATTTTCTCCCCCAATTTCGTTGCAATGTCATAAACGAATGTGTCTTTAAATCAAGTGTGGGTGAACATTTTTAGTTTAAACAATCTTGACCATCCTTATCAAGAATTGTTGATAAATATTCAAAATAAACGCATTAAAAGATACCTTTTGTGGTTGAAAGTTGACATTTGACATGGTCAACTCTTGAAATGATCCGGATAAGTCAACCATCTTGTTCTTGTAAGCACCTTGTTGAAGTTATGAAAATTTTCGGTGAATTTTGCCCAATTTTTGCTCAAAAATCATCAAAAATGACCAAAATACCCCTCATTGACCCGACACAGTCAACAGCCGAGTTGACCAGAAAAATCACTTACAAACAGTTAATCATACTTGGGCAAACATCTTTCGTTTAGAGCACATGGTCAAAAAGTCAACGAATAAGCAACTATACATTCATTTCTTCATTTTGGCCCGTTTGACCTTTGAAAGTCAACCTTACTATATTTCACGAGCAAAGATATTCATGGGAGAAATTCGAGCATATCCATACTTGTAAATTTCCATCATTCACGTTGTGCTCGATTCAAATATATTCTCGAGAAAAGATTTGGTTGAGGATAAAACTTGCATTCTCATGGATAAAACTTGATGTTACTTGGTATAAACATTAAGTGCTTGGATTTAAATGATGATGTGCTCGAGATAAAAATGAAGCGTTCATGGCTTCAAGGACTTAACCATTTGTCCATTTGAACTCGTTTCATTGCAAATTACCGAACTAACCATGCTTCAACATCTTACGCGATCTGATTTGTGCAGCAACAGCTGCAATACCATCAGCAAAGTGACCATTTTACCCTTGCAACATCTGCTCGTTTATACCATCCAGCTCTTACAAAAATTGTGCAGCAACATCAGCTTTTAGTTTTCGAAAAACTAAGAAAATCAGCAGCAACTGCACACAAACATTTCAGTAACTTCTCACGAATAGTAGGATCTGCACTGTTCTAGACATAACCTTATCAGTTGCTGCAATAAGTACTCGTATAAAAACCTCTCATAACAGATACAATAATGATATCCCTGCTGCAACAAGTAACCAAAATGCCCTTAATAAAATTATGCAGCAGCTGCATACATTTTAAATAATGTTATATCAGCAACAAACCGCTCGTGATATGCTGCAAATGTTCGTGAAAAACAAATATGCAGCAGCTGGTGGTGCATTATAATCATATCAGCAGCAAAAGTTCATGTCAACAGCAAGTTTATCGGCATTACTCAAGAGCTGCTCGTTTATATCATGTTTCAGCTGCAACTGTTTCATTCCGGTATCCTAACTGCTCGTTAACAAAATCATTTTGTCCCTTGCAAAATAGTGTTGCAACGGCTGCAGCCCACATATACGCAAATCTGTTCATGAAGCTTTGTATGCTACCCGCTCACGCATTATCATATCTGCTCAATACATAACCATGGCTGTCGGTACTAAGTAGATCAGCAGCAACAGTTCTGCCCCTTTGCTGTTCGTGAACAGCTGCAACGTTCGGCCCCTAAGTGTTCATGAATAAACAATATGATAGATGCAAATATCACCAAAATACCCTCATTATTATGCATCAGCTGGTTGTACTACTGCATAAGCCACTTATACCATCTGTAGTAACACTTGTAATATCAGTAGAAATTACCAACTTGCCCTTGCTAGCAACTGCTCGTGAAAGAATCAAGATCTGCTTGTAAGTATACTGAAGTAGCAGGAACAATTCGAGAGATACACATCTGCAAATTACAATACCGCCCCTTGCATCATGCTACAACTAATCTCGAATCTGCAGCAAACAATTATCAGCAATATGTTTGAACACACAAATTCATATCAGCAGAAAGTATAAGTCTTCGTGAATGAGAGAACCAAATCCGCATCTCCTCAGAATTAAATCTTTAAAACACAACAGCCATGTATTCGAATATAATCGACAAGTACTCATGAAATATATCACACAACTCTTTATTCAATAATCAGCAGCAACATTAAACTCTTCATGCGTGAATTAAGTTTCACATCAGCTCGTGAACTCCCAAACTAATATATCTGCAAAATTGATTAACTACTCGAACCCCAGTTAACTTCTCGTGACTCTCGCTGCTACAGCCCCTTTTACTCGTGAATATGAATTAAGGCAAATTGTTCCTGAGTAAGAACCAAGTACTCGTGAGGACACAATTAGCTCGAACATATGTAAACACGATTTCCCCCAAATTTAGAGCATAAGAACCCTAAAATCTTAGACCGAAATTAAACACTTGGTACTTGAAATAATCACTAAAATCAGTGTATATCATTTAGAAATCATCATTCTATCATCAATCATTCGTCAATTTCATCAAAGAATCAGATCTGAATAATCTCTTATAAACGAGCATGACCAAAAACGAACCGAAATCAATAGATCTGGACGAAACCGAATACATAAACATGAAATTGATGTTGAATCTTCGAACTAATCACCGACCCAAACATCAATCCACATCTATAATCCTTCAATCATCAAAGTTCATCCAAATCTATGCAAAAACCCACAAAAACTTCAACGAACTTCAAGTTTAACGTCCATGGCGAATTCAAGAGCGAAATGAATCAAGTTCAGCGGTTAATCTGAACAATTCGGTAACCTCGCTCTGATACCACTTGTCAGGTCCCGATTATGATGGTCGATTCGGCTCGGATCTTAATCAATCATATCATAACTCACACAAAATTAATTGTGTTGACAAGAGAGTTAATGACGGGTTACTATATTTAGAAAGATAACCGTTTGTTAAAGGCGGAATCAATAACAAACATACGGTTGCAATGAATATTCAAAATATGAAGACACACCCAGGATTCACTCAAAAGATTTCCATTTATATAAAGTTAATCATACAAAAGGATAATCGATTAGGGTTTAGAAGGAATCCTATGACAGCCGTCACACACACAATATTCTTTCAATTAATGTGTCGGTCTTGTCCGTATTGTGTCTCCTCTCTCTCCTGTTCTGGCGGCGTGCCCTAATTATTCTATTTATAGGTCTGCCAACCTAAGACAGGCTGTCATTCCTTCTAGAAACCCTATCCGATTGTACATATACAATTTACATATTCAAAAATATACTAAGTGTAAAACAAATCTTCCGGGTAGGCTTTTCATTAAACTTCAGTCTCCGGGTACGCAGTGTACTCGGCCTTCCTTCAGACTTGGTAAACATAGAAGTGTACTCGGAATCAGTTTCCGGGTAGACTTTACTTAAAGAATATTTTACCAAGTAAAATATTCACCGAGTAGACTTCAATCTTCTTAGACTTATCAAACTTTGCCCGACAAATCCTTACGAGCAACCTTGTTCTTCTATGATCCTGTTCGGCTCATTGTCAGTTAAACAACTTATTGATAAGGCGTACTCGGAAGTACATTCCTTACTTGAGCAGAACCTTACTCGATATAACTTAGAGATATTCCATCAACTCATCAAGTATACTCGGACCATAATTATTAAAGAATACCTTGCCCGGTCTTCCAATTACTTGGCTTCTTGGACTTGGTTGACCAAACCTTACTCGGAAGAGTAAAATACTTGGTCTTGAAGAACAACCTTGCTTGACAAAGTGAACCTTACTCGGATATGCCAAATTAATGAACCTTACTCGGAAATCACTAAAAAGCATACCTTGCTCGGATATCCACTTAAGAAGACTATTTGAAGTAAACCTTGCCCGTAAGGCAAAATCTCGTACTCGGCTAAGTAAAAGCTTACTCGAAGGTCCAAGGTATGCTCGGATTCAATACTTAGCAGTTTCTGAGGAGGTTGAGAAGATTCCAATCTTCCATATTCTTCGTTTAGGTCAAATCTCCTCATTTGGGTCAAATTCTTGACTCAACAACATCAAGGAGAGTTTGGGGATCGACACTTAAGATAGAGTCTTGAATTTTCATTGGCGGCCAGAGATGTATCTTTTGATGGTTCATGATGAGTGACCAAAAAAGGAACTAGAAAGCATGGTTATTGTATGTGGTAGTAAGTTCTGGACCATGATGGATATTTCTTTCATGATGTGGTGGCCAAGCGATGGTAATTGTTGGTAAGGCGAGGAGACAAACTATGGTGAACAAAATGTACAAATTTTATGAGATAAGGGTAAAATGGGAAACATATGAGATTGTTGGTGAACTTGAAAATTTAATAAATCATGAAATAAATCATTGAATTACAATTGAGGTTGATATTGAAACATCAACTTAATATGATATTAAACAAATTTTAAAGAAACTAAGTTTTGTGAGAAGATTAAACATTAAAATAATTCAAAATTCGATTTTTTCTTGAAATTGAGGCATTCATGAGAAATAAATGAAAGTAAAAAAAATAGGATTTTATTTGAAAATTTATCATTTCATGACCATAATGAAAAATGACTAGCATGAATGTAAAAGAACTTAAGGAGGTAGCTTGCAACGTAAATGAAATTGTAACATTGAAATTGTGAATTTGGAATGAGATAAGTTCAATTACAAAATTGGAGTATTAAAATAAATGTTACATATAGTTGGAACATTAATAGAAATGCAAAAATTTTAGTGTTTGAATAAATTGTTAAAATATTAAATTGGGAAGCGGATATTCCCGAATCATCGGAATAGTCCTAATCCAAATAAATCTTCAAAATTCGATATAATATAAGATGGGTAAGTAAGATACTCCTAAATCACTATGAGGATTTAATTTAAATATTGGAAAATTTAATTTAATGATGAATATTAAATCGAACAATAGAAATTCAAATTAAATAGTGTAAATTAATTTAAATGATGGAAAATTCAATGAAAATAATCGAATTCAAATTTAGTAGCAGAATTTCAATGATGGAATTTAATGAATAAAGATTTATAAAAAAATGATAATGGGATGAGAAAATCTTATAGCGACATGGTGAAAACCAATTTGAAAATTCGAAAACAAATAGTTGGGATACTCGACAACACATATTTGGGGAAATCAAAGAAATTTGTATATAAGAGGAAGTTGAATTTGCTCATGTATCATCATAAATTCCTTCCAAAAAAAATGAGTAATTAATTTATATCAATAATGTGCATCAATATTAAATTTCATTTTTTGGAACATACATGTATCACCATGGCTTTATTTCAACAAAATAAGTCAAATGTATATCAATAACGAAGGTCAATATTAAACTTTAATTGATGAAACATCCATGTATCACCATGAATTTGATGCTACAACAAAATTTTAAATAAAATTCTAAATGATAATAGAATAACTTTGAATTTTAGGATAAGGTTATACAAAGTAAATTTGAAAACTCCAAATAAAGTGTGATATGAATTTTTTGAAATTTGAGGATAGGACGAGTCAGATTTTGAGAATTTGAAATATCGTGAATAATGTGAGATTAAACTAAAATAGTTGGAGGATTTAAAACATTTTGCATTATTTGAGAATTAAATAATTTGAGATCTTTGAAATATTGCGAATAATTTCAAAATAAATTAAAGTAAATAAATAAAATATGAATCATAATAAAAAAAATTGATGTTTATTCAAAAATTAGAACTTTTCACGAATCATTGTGGCATATTGTGTACTAACAATTAAATAAAATAGCATGATTAAATAAATTCAATTTGTTGATTTGGGTCTCTCATGAGCTTTCCATGGCATTTCAATGGCCCAAATAATTAACGGATTTTCAAGATAAAGGAGTTGAACCGCCCATGAGCTTTCCATGACATTTTAAATGGTTCAACTAAATAATGAACAATCGAAATCTTAATGGGTAGTTGGGTCATCTCGTGTATCACCACGGTTAATGATGCTCCAACAAAATAAAATGAAAAAAATGGGTTGAAATTGAATAGTTGGAGTATCCATGGATCCCCAACTAAACAAGAAAATATAATAAAATAATTGGAAATACCAATGTAACATCCCGTTTTCTCGTTTCGGTTAATAATTATATTAAGTAGTATGAGTGGGGCTTGTGTTGGGTTAAATAAAATGGGTAATGGATTTGGATTTCAAAGAAAGAGAGAAAAGACCATGGGCTTAAGCCCATGACCCATAATATATAAACAATAATGATGCATTAATCCATCCATTTCACTCATTCCTTACACCATCAAAAACACACACTTAGCTCTCTCTCATCCAACTTTCTCTCTCTAGCCGAAATCACCAAGAAACCCGAGCATCAACCCGAGGTAATGATAGTATGATATTGTATAGATCCAAAACCCGCTAGATCTAGTCGCGAAACGACGAGCCGACACCTTTAAACCGTTAAAGTCACGGGATCCGGGTGGAATCGGGTATGAACCGAGCAAAAGATGAGCCTAGGGGTCACCCTAGCTCAGATCTGGATCGAACGGGATGAAAAACGGTGGAAAACAAGCGATATCTCTCTTTTCGGCGAGATCCCGGTTTTCCGGCGACGACGGCGCCGGAAAGTAGATACGAGGTTAGGGTAATGTCAGAGAATGTCCTGATATTCTCTGACCTAAACTTAATTCGGTAGCGGGAGTTTAACGAACTAGCCTTAATTCGTTAGTAATTCGTTAAAGAAAGAATGACGAACTAGCCCCATTTGTTAAGGTTCAATTCGTTATGATGACCAGTTCGTTATAAGGTCCAATTCGTTATGAGGACTGGTTCATTATAAGGTCCAATTCGTTATGAGGACTAGTTTGTTATAAAGTCCAATTCGTTATGAAGACCGGCTCGTTATAATGTTCAATTCGTTATAAGGTCCAATTCGTTATAATAGCAAATTCGTCATGAAGGCAGATTCGTTTTGAAGTAACGAATGGGTTCATTCGTTATGAACTCCATTCGTTAAGGGACTGGGACGAATTGGAAGTTTGAAAGAATGATAGAAGGGTCCCTGGACTTATAAAATGGAATAATACAAAGAATCCCTCGAACTTTATGAGTTAGCAAATTAAATAATAAATTAGAATTCTAATGAAAAATGTGTTAAGACAGTTAATGGAAATAAAATTTTTCCAAGCTGACCTGGCAGCTCGGCCCCAGCTAGGGGCTGCCGCCCCTAGACCCTGCTGCCAGGGGCACTGCCTCCGGACCCCGTTCGTTGAAGGTTATAATTATATTAGAAAACACGATATGGGTAACGATAGATAATTGATACGTTTAATTGTTATACAGTTAGTCGCGCACAGCTAAAGAAAGGAATAACCATAAACGGTATACGTAACCGCATTCAGGTGAGTTTCTAGCCTCATTCCTTGTTATGTATTCGGGGCTGTGTGCATACTCGATGTGATTAGTTAATACACTTACCTTAAGTGGTAAGTTTATGCCTTGACGATGCATGAACGGTCTTCGGATACTGCATGTACCGTCAAGGAATAGTTAAGATATGATATATATATATATATATATATATATATATATATATATATATATATATATATGTGATGTGTGAACGTATGGAAGTAATAATTATGAATGTATAGAAAAGTATGGGAGATATAGTTAGAATGTAGGGAACCGACCCTAATAATATCGGCGAATGTAGGGAACCGACCCTAATAGTATCGGCGAATGTAGGGAACCGACCCTAATAGTATCGGCGAATGTAGGGAACCGAGCCTAATAGTATCGGCGAATGTAGGGAACCGACCCTAATAGTATCGGCGAATGTAGGGAACCAACGCTAATAATATCGGCGAATGTTGGGGACCGAACCTAAAAATATCGGCGAAGGTTATAGGGCGGAATGCTCTTTAAAACGTATATGTATGAATGAAAGTATGTAAGTAAGTATGAAAGACAGAATGAAAGTACGTGTGTATGTAAGTATGTAAGTAAATATGAAGTTATATACCATCGGGTGCATATGTAAGTATGTGAATGTATTGTATGTCGTCTGATTTAATAGAACTCACTCAGCGTAGCTGACTTTTAGTATGCACGCAGGTTAATCAACTGAGACAGCTGGTTTGAGCAGGACACATGGCAAGGTTGAAGAGGCTAGCATCTGAATATTTGTCGTGATGTTTTGAATACTATGTTTTATGTTATTATTTTAAAAGACAAGATACGAATGTTTGTAATGCATGGTTGACTATTATTATTCCGCGAATGTTTTAATTAACTCTGATTTAGAACTGTGTTAATGAGTAAATCCAATGCCCAAAGTGATGCATCGGGATCGGGGCCTTACAACCAAATATAGCCACGAAATCACCGTGAATTCGGTTATAAATTAGGGTTGTGATACTCACATGATCACGTTTGATACAATGAGATTAGTAGATTTATTGATGTTTGGTGTGATATGCTTTGGCCTAGTAGGTTTCACACCCTCGCCGAACCCTCCAGTAAGGCAACCGAGTCTCGAGGTTGATTGAGATTTATGGTCATTGCACTTCAATAGGCTCGCAATCCTTGGTGTCAAGGGTTCGGTGAACAAGTTTGAAAACATATTTGTCACACAAATCATCCTCAAGAAGAGGGGAGTAAAAAAAATAAAAATTGTGGGAATTCTTAAGGAATTTCCCAAATTATAATGATAATCTTGGGTTTTGAGAATGATTTGAGAGTGAGGCATGGCCTCGGAATTGTGTGTGTGTCTTGTGATCAATAACATAATAAACAATAATAAAGCTATGAAAATAAATTTAAACAAGCAGGGCACACATATTAGCACACGTATAGGGACTAAGCATGCTACTAGGTCATTATGTTTATCCACTTATCCTATAGCCTTCGGATTTGATACCAATCTGTCACACCCCAACCTACAGCGGAACATGCCAAGGCGTGATTTAATTTGTATCATAGCTCAAAAACACTAAAATAATAATAAGTGTCAATTTTTAATTTATTCATTCAAATCATCATACACAAGAGTTTCACAAAACAACTTAACTAAAAACATTACATCATACTCAAACAAGCAAATTGTTCATTGTTTTTATCAAATCTAAGATATAACTAATGTCTTGCATCTTCAATCATCTCATGTAGCTATCTGCGATATGCGTAAAAACATATATATTTTATCAACAATAATGTTGAGCAAGCAATCACAAATTTTGAGATATATTTAATGATAAAAATGACAATTCCTTGCAATAATATGTATTACATCAACTAGCAAAACATACCAAGCAAACATAAAATGAGGATGAGATAACATGTTTACTTGGATGGCATATGATCATACTATGCGGATGAGGATGATGTAAGGCCCCGAACCCGGTGACCCTACTTTAGCGTCGGATTTACTCATAAACACAGTTCTTCAAATCAGAGTTTATTAAAACTTTTCGCGGAATATAAAACATCAATCATTTGTTACAAAACATTAAATCTTTTCTTTGATACCATAACACAAAACTTTATATTTAAAACATCTTTACTTCTTTCTTCAGATGCCAGCCGTTCAATCCATGCCGTGTGTCAACCTCATGCTAACTCTATAATCAGCTCACCTGCGTGCATACTAAAAGTCAGCTACGCTGAGTGAGTTCTAGTTAATCATACAATACCATACAATACCTTATTACATACATACGTACTTAGCCTCACAACTTTCTTTCATACACACATAAGTACTCATACCTTCATTCTTACTTACATACTTTCTTTCTTACTTGCATACTTTCTTTCTTACTTACATACTTACTTTACATTCATAATCATACGTTTTAAAGAGCCTTTCGCCCTATAACCTCACAAATATTATAAGGGTCTGGTCCCTAGTTTTCGAATATTAGAAGGGTTCGATTCCCTAACATCACAGATATTATAAGGGTCTGGTCCCTATCATCACAGATATTATAAGGGTCTGGTCCCTAACATCACAGATATTATAAGGGTCTGGTCCCTAACATCACAGATATTATAAGGGTCTGGTCCCTAACATCACAGATATTATAAGGGTCTGGTCCCTAACATCACAGATATTATAAGGGTCTGGTCCCTTGGTTTTCGAATATTAGTAGGGTTCGATTCCCTCTTCGTTACCATACAACCATACATCCTACCTCGAGTATTATTAGGGCTCGGTACCCTTTTCGTAACTATACAACCATACAACCGTCATTTCCTTCTTTTATTAACTTTATTACGTTCATACACATAAACATACATATCATACTTACAATATTTATAACGTTACAACCTGACAGTACGTACAATATCCGAAGATCGTTCACGTACCATCAAGCAATCATTCATACATATCACACATATCACATACCATTCGTGTACCTATACACACATACTTACATTATAACATAAGAACACTCTAGGCATTCTTTACCTCATTCATTAACAACCATACCCCTTGTCGTTACGTGCAATATCCGAAGATCGTTCACGCCCCGACAAGTATTCATTTGAATATTCATACATCTACGATATATAATATTCGTACCTTTATTTTTAACCTGACAGTACGCGCAATATCCGAAGATCGTTCGCGTACCGACAAACAATCATTCATATCTATCACACATATCACATATGACATACACTTATCACTTAGGATAAATGTATTAACAACACATCGAGTATGCACACAGCCCCGAAAACATAACAAGGAATGGGGCTAGAAACTCACCTGAATACTGCTTCTTTTTCTGATAGCTGTAAATCCCTTCTTTAACTGAGCTCGGCTAACTGTACAAGTTACACGTATCAATACTCGCCTGACCTAATCTGGTGGCCTAGTATTAGCTTACTTTAACTCATCGCTTTATAATTTATTTTCTAATCAAACTTGGCTTTAGGCGAAGTTAACCCTCGGGCGAACTTAGCTTCAGGCGAAGTTAAACCTTAGGCGAACTTGGCTTCAGGCGAAGTTAAACCTTAGGCGAACTTGGCTTCAGGCGAAGTTATCCTTAGGCGAACTTGGCTTCAGGCGAAGTTAAACCTTAGGCGAACTTGGCTTCAGGCGAAGTTAAACCTTAGGCGAACTTGGCTTCAGGCGAAGTTAAACCTTAGGCGAACTTGGCTTCAGGCGAAGTTAAACCTTAGGCGAACTTGGCTTCAGGCGAAGTTAAACCTTAGGCGAACTTGGCTTCAGGCGAAGTTATCCTTAGGCGAACTTGGCTTCAGGCGAAGTTATCCTTAGGCGAAGTTACGCTTGAAGGCGAAGTTACGCTTGAAGGCGAAGTTCATCAGGCGAACTTAATCTTGCAGGCGAAGTTATCGCGCTGCAGATCTGTTTGCCCATAACTCCTTCGTTTCTTAGCCAAATAACTCGATTTTGGTACCCACGGAATCGTATGATCGGCGCCTACAAATCCCAACCATCAAATCGGCCTAAAATCGACGTTTTAGGGGTCCGATTTGGGCAGTTCGGGTTTCGGGTCCGGTTAACCCATCCAATCCTAACCATTTTCAGTAATATTAGCTTTGTTGGATATGTTCTTACCTTACCAACGCAGATCTATCAACAAAACCTCGGGTCTCGGCTCCGAATCTTGATCGGTTAGGATGTGTGTGTATGTGTGTGTTAGGAGTTTTAGGGTGTAGGGTGAGAATGAAGATATTTTGGGTTTAGGGGATATTTATATCCCTTAAATCCCATTCTCATTTAACCCATCTCAAATAATCCAAGTCCACAACCCGCATCCATTACCCGACACTAGCCCGACCCATACCAACTCCTATTCTTTTATTTATTTCCTGATAACCCGAGTAAACTTTCCCTCTATTATTAAGTAATATAATTAATATTATCTTGAAATTTCGGGATGTTACAGATGAGGATGAGATACCAAGCAAACATAAAAACTATAAACACATAGTCATATAACATTTAGCAACTAACCAAGCAATATCACAATATGCAAATTGTAGAATTGTGTTTGAGTATGTACTTGTATAATAAATAAATAAATAATAAAGTTGTGTACGCATAAAGTCCTCAAAACAAAAAGAAAAAAATGGGAGTGTGATTACTCACCTTGATTGGTGAATGAAAAGATCGAGTATTCGGTTAAGCTTGGGCGAGTCCTAATGAGTAATCCTTAAATCAAAGTACTCAAGGCTTCTTTAGAATGTGTTAGGTAAATAAAGGTAAAAGAACCATATAACACAACTAGAAGTTGAAAAAGAAACAAGAAAAACGAAATCAGTTTTTGGACAGATTTCTGTCACCGATTACATAAAGGTTTAAAAATATCAATGACTTCTATAATACTATAAACATCTCTAATAAACTAAATTAATATGTAAGAAACAGCTTTGCTTTAGAAAGTTTGCCCAGATATGGACCCAGATACAGGTCGGGTTTTCGTGTTTGAAAAATAGCAAATGTTACAGTTGAAGTGATTGAAGAACTTTGTTTATTTGACTTTTATGTTATTATAATAAACAGGAATATTTGATATATTTGGTTAGTTGTAATTTCTTTTGAATACTGTGTACTTGATTTAAATTTATAAAATAATTAGATATTGTCACTAATATTGTTACGTTAGTGCCTTATGAGCTGTGTGTAATTAGTTCGCGCCCCGATATTTCCGCTTTATGTTAGGACGTGACAACTGAAAACTCAGGCGATGTCATTGGTTCTATCACACAGATTTTTGTTTTCGACTAATTTTTATGTTTTATCTTATATTTTAATCTACTATTCATTGTGAATACCTAAACATGTGACACCCCACTAAAGAAGAATCACAAGGTGTAATTGTATATGGTTTTATAACAATGGTCAACTAGAGTAATATTTACACACTTTTACTTTTTTATTAAGTTTCAAAAGATAACAATGGGTTGGTTTAGGAACTTAGCCTGATTACCGTTTACATCAAACAACTTAGTTTAAAACATTTAAATTTCTAAGTTTTCAGACACGTATATAGAACTAATCATGTATTTCTTCGAAATTAACATACCAAAATATTGATGAAAACCCTTAGATCATATAACCACAGTTACGGTTTCACATATTAACATATGACAAATAAACCTACGTTTTCTTAGAAATTAATGTAATTAATAACTGTTTGACAGAATTACAAAAATTGTCTTTTATGTTTATATCAAATTTCAGTGGTTATCCTTTATTTTTAAAATTAACATAATTTGTACTTTACGTTTCCAAATGTTACACCGTTTGTCCTTTGGTCCTAACCCAGTTACTTTTTCCCGTTAACTCAAGTCATGTGCTTAGCACATGAGGGCATATTAATCATTTTACCTATTTATTTAAAATTCTTTTAATAATATAAATAGAATGGGGGAAAGATAATCTATGATTGGTCCAAACATTTAACCATATCTTGTTCTTTTGACTAAAAGATCAAACACAGCCCCTCTCTATTCTTTAAAATTTAACCATATCTTGTTCTTTTGACTAAATGATCAAACACAGCCCCTCTCTAATATTCTTTAAAGTTCTCGTGATCTTCATCTTCAAAATTAATTCATCATCTCCTTAATCACAGATCTAAACTATTTCTTGGTGACCATCCCTTTTTATATTGTTATAATCATTAAATCAACGATTTTATATTTTATAAACCGACCTGACCAGAAATCTAGACCATTTCTTGGTATTCAAGCCCTCTTGATATAAAGATAAAGCATGGGAAGCTCCACCCTCACCGTCGGGATTTACCTAAAATTCTAACTCCTTTCAACATCCACCCGTCAACATCTGCAATTTACCTGAAACAACAGTTAAATCGCGACGGAATGTAGGTTTCAGGTAGATCGAGTCGTAATACTTTAATGGAGCTTTGATTAGGGTTCCGATTTGGCCGGAATAGGAAGAATGAACTTTCATTAGGCTTCCGATTTGGGCGAGGACGATGAATGGGCTTCTGTTAGGTTCCGATTTACCGGAATATGCTAATGGATTTTGATTTGGGTTTCATTTTGGTCGGACGACAGTGGTGGTGGTGGTAGTGTTGGTGGATGTGTATGTGTGTGTGTGAGAGAGAGAGAGAGAGAGATAATGGTGTATGGTGGTTTCAGTGGCAGTGCCGATGACTTGCCGGAGAAGACGGTGGTGGTGAATCGCCGGAGGTGAAGCTATGGTGGAAGTGGTTGAATTCAGAGGGCCGGCTCTGGTGTTTGGTTGCATGTAGGTTGGAAGTAGGGGTATTATGAAGAAGAAGATGAGTTTTTTTCTAGTAAAGAGAAGGGTTTGGGATAAAACTAAAATGTTTTTTTTAATAGGGTAAAATTACAGTAATACCCCCACGTGAGCAGCACATGACACAATTTCGAGATTTTTTAACGAGGTAAGGCCTAAAGGACAAAAGGTGTAACATTTTTAAATGTAAAGGACAATAATCATCAATTTGAAAGATAAATGACCACCAATGAAATTTAGGATAAACATAAAGGAAAATTTCTGTAATTTTATCTAACTGTTTTAAAGCAAAATCATTGTCGGTTGTTTTTTATTCTCATATTGGAATCTTGCATGGCATGCTTCTGTTTTTGAATCCGTATCTTCTTGATTATGACAACTAATTAACTTCGTTTTGTAAATAATAATAGCATTTAATTTATATAATGGGTATACACTGCTATATTTCAATTTATAATCTTTCATAACTTAAAAAATTAAAAAGTTAAAACATGAATCTGATTCTGAAGCATGGGCCATTAATATCTATAAATTTCTACAGTTATAATGCAACTATTTATTCTCATTCACCTATGACAATTTGTCATTTGAGAAGCTTATTTTACACACACTTTAAAACTATCTGCTTTTACCTAGCATTCATGAGTAGAAGTGAGGACCATCATGATCATCTAACACACAAGAATCTTTTAGAGCATCCACAATGGGGTGCAATACCCAAGGTTTGGATGATGTGGCAAGAAAGGAAAACAAGTGTGGACTTAATTTGTTGTTGTGGGAGTAAAGTTTGATTGGTGAAATTTGTTTATGCAAACTTGCAACAAACAAGGGGTGGTGGGTCCATTTTTGCACCCTCTAACATGGACATATACATATATATTATATATATGGTTTTAATAATATTTTAATAAGGTTTGTATAGGTTTGTTGTTGTGACAGAAAGGTGGGGTTTTTGTAAAACGTTTTGGAATCTGATGTGGCGTTGATGTGTCGATTTGTGAAGGTTTGTTGATATGGATGCTCTTAGTGTCGTCTTAAATGAGGACAGTCTCTCTTTTGAAGACGTACTGTCTTTCAGCATGTAATCTTGGATCAATAACCATAATCTTGAATCAAAATCATGCTAAATTTAATAATACTAGACCTTGATAGTATCTATAACATTTGTATTCCATGGTCATTTCGATAATATGACACAGAAATACCTATATCAATCGTTTCAAGATCGCCCCGGAAAGAACAATTTGTTTATCTATGATGATGGCGTCAATGATCTGGGTCATCATGATGGGGGTAGAGGTAAAAGTTCAAGGAGTGATGACGTCTTGGCATAATAAATTCTCTGTAGGTCTTTGAAGTGTAGAAAGTATTCGTGAAAAGTAAAACCTTTGTTATGATGATGCATACCCTAGTGAAAATCTTGGATTTTTCTACATATTATAACGATGAAATTTTGGAATTTGGAGGCTTGGACAAGCAAATAAATAAAAAATTATATTCTTGCGGTTCAAGTAAGTGGTGTCGTGTGGAGTTTACAAGTTGAATCGCTTAGCCTAAACACGACCCATATATTTATCAAATGTCAAAGACATCTACTTTAACCAGACAATTAGATTGATGACCAGTATAACTCATTTATCTTAAAAAGTCAAACCACTTGGCGGATTGTAATCAAGCTGTAAATGTGTTAAAATGGTCAAATTATTTACTTCATGTTGTGCATGTACTACAGGTAATGAAGGAAGTTTTGTTGCAACTCCTTCAAAGGTATTTTAATTTTTATTTGAGGATAATAAATTAACCAATCCATTATGATATTTTCCATCATGTGTAATGCTTAATGACTAGGCAAGCACTTCAAGCTCGGATGCAAAGCAAGACTCAGATGATCCTGATGGTGTACAACAAAGGGTACATGTTAGCTCATTAATACTATGCCTGTAACTGAATCTAATGTTCAGCGAACTGCATCATCTAAATGGATGGAGTACGACCCATAAAAGTCATATTTTTTTAGTTGCTTTAGGGAACCAATAATGATCTTATGTTACCTGACAAATCTAATAAATTGGTCATGACCGACCCATATAAAATTGTTACATAAGGAATATTATCGCGTGGCACCTTTTAACTTAGTCCTGTTTTTCTTTTGTAGGAATCACCAAAGTTCACTGAATGCGTTGGCGGTAAAAACAATGGGACACCAGCACCATGCATTTCAAAATTAGCAACTTGGACGTACAAGTATGGTGGAATCTTCTCAAGATACAAGAAAAAGGAGAAGAACAAATCTTTAATTTTTTTTTTTTATATATATTCTTCTTAAACGGCCTTAAAGTCAGATTGGTACACAATAAACCTCAAACAAGATGTTGGTTCATGCCCCAAATTAACTCAACACACACTCACGTATGTATGTGTATGTATGTAATATGTACAGAAACAAAATAAACTTTGGAACTCTATAAGCTGCTCAAACTATTATATTGGAAATGAGAGTACAAGTAATAAAATAACAAACCTACTGTCCTATTTATAATAACGAGAGAAATAATCACATGCATAAAATAAGCACTACTCCTATCTTGTTGCAACACCTGCTAATTAGCTCCACATAACTCGGTTAACATGGACCAACTCTTTAACTAGTCACGTACACACATGCTGACCCATGATCCGCAATCCATGCATACTCGACCCATAACATCAAAATTAAACCCAACATTCACCCCCTTAATCTTGATGTTAATCTTGCTAGCTATCTTTCCTGCATCTCGCTCTAACCGGTCTTTCTTGCCAAACTTGCTACTTGAACCATTAAGGTTCAATCTTCCTACTTGCTAAGAACCAGTCTCGGTCTTTCTTTCCGGCGCAAAGAACTGGTTCCATCTCGGTCATGCCGCTCGGTCTTTCATGGCTTCAGTTCTTCTCCTCTGGTTAACGGTCTTGTCGATTTTCCACCAGAACTCATTTTTCTAGCAGCGGTCTTTTTTCTTCTCCCATCGGAACTCGCTTTCCGGCAGCGGTCTTCTATTCTCCCACCGAAATTCACTTTCTGGTGGCGTCTTCTCTTCTACCACCGAAATTCACATTCTGGTGGCGGTCTTCTCTTCCTTCTATGATCTAGTTTCACACATGTTTACTCGATCTACACCCACCTTTCTTAAATCACACAGATTTATTTCCACTTTTCTTTTTCTTTTCTTCTCAATTGATTCAATTCACAGAAAACCTTTGCATACCTAGAACATTTCTCTCTTGTTGATTGGCTTCACACATATCACTGAATCACACATATTCAACTTCTCTTGTATTCACACAGAATTTTATTCACACCAAACAGATCTTCACTTGATCTCCGCTTCTCACTTGCTTTTCGATTCACAAAGAATCTTGCTTCTTGCTGCATCTCCTCTAGCTCCACTTGCACATAACCACTTAGGTCTTTGATGCTTCGCACACGGATACGCACACAACTGTTCCTTCGACTCACACAAGTACTCGATTTGAATTGGCATGACACTGACCCAATCACACAGATTAATTCTTCCTTATCACTTCAGGCTCACTCAGAGCCCTTACATGATCATTCTGAACGTTTTCTTTCTTGTCACTTCGGCTCACTCAGAACCTTGTTCGGTTCACACATAACTCTTTTCTCGTCTTTGTATGTACATGACTCACTCAGAATCATTCTACTATCACCCAGATCGTTTGTTACTTCCTCTACGGCTCACATAGAAATTCTTCTTCTTTTTTTATTATGACGGTAATCACCGCCACAAAAACTCATTTCTCTTTTGTCGGCTACTACTTTGTTCTTTTTTTTCTATCATTCAACAATAATTTCTCTTTTTCTTTCCAGCCCTGCAGTGTATAGGGATTGTTCCCCCTTCTTCAAATGTCGACTCTCAAACCAGCCCCCCATTTCTCAACCGTGTGCTCTGATACCAAATGTTGGTTCAAGCCCCAAAATAACTCAACACACACTCACGTATGTATTTATGTAATATGCACATAAACAAAATAAACTTTGGAACTCTCTAAGATGCTCAAACTATTATTTGGAAATGAGAGTACAAGAAATAAAATAACAAACCTACTGTCCTATTTATAATAACGAAAGAAATAAACACATGTATAAAATAAGCACTATTCCTATCTTGTTGCAACAACTGCTAATTAGCTCCACATAACTCGGTCAACATGGACCAACTCTTTAACTAGTCACGTACACACATGTTGACCCATAACATCAAGATTAAACCCAACACAAGAAACAAATATCTAATCACTTTGATGATAAGATTCTAATTGGTTACAAGAATGATTTTAGGTGTCTTATATGTCAAATGGATTTCAATTCAGGCAATGAGTTGATCACTTTGTTGGGTTTCAACGATGGTTCGGAACGAAAACGGACAAACCTTTTCAACCCGTTTTAGTTAATGATTTCGTTTAATAGTTATTAATCAATATTAATAATCAAAGATATAAACGAGTTATTAAAAACGCAGCGGAATATAAACGATTTAAACGAACCATAAACGGAACCATTAATCCGATTACAATTATTATACGAGTACGATTAAACAAATAATAAATCAACCATAGATAAGTTGTCGATATACCTCGGTTATCGAAACCGGGAAGACACCGAAGGCAAACGAGAGCAAGCTAGAAATGACACAAGCAACAACCAACAGTAGCTCCGGCAACTCGAGCAGCGGCGACGACGGCTGACAACGGCGGAGGGCAGCGGCTGGGCAGCAGACAGCAGCGGCGGTGTACGGAAGCAAGGTAGAGAGTAGCTACAGCACCCAACAATATCAAAAGGTCACCGGAATCCTCGTTGACGGAAAACCGAACTCACCGGAAAAACGAAAGTGGCTTGCGGTGAGATGTTTAACGGCAACAATGACTTGTTAAGGAGCAGAGGGGTGTTTGTGGTGACCAAGGAAGAATGGATGGTGGCTAGTGGCCGGAAAACGACGCCGGAAAGTGTATAGATGGAGGCTAGGGTTTTTGGTGAATGAGATATATTATATAATAATATTATCTTATTATATATATAGTAAATATAATTAGGGTTTAAACATTTTAAACCCAATGGGCTTTAAGCCCAACCACCAAATTAAAGCCTAGTCCATCAACTTATCATATTATGTGATTGTGTCGGGCCCAGTTAGCGTAAACGTTTAAGTGGGTTTATATCTCGTTACCTCCGGTGTAACTCATACCGGGTCACATTCGGGTCGCGCGTTGACTTGATCCGAACCGACAATTAAATCCAACAGTCCCCAACCAAATGTGACATTTTTAAATCCATAACCAAAGTATCTTGGAATACCTTATTGCAAGATAATAAATTTTATAGTAATCGTTGTCATCTATCCTTTCTGTATAAGACATTAATTGAACAGTGAGACATGGATCATATCAATCTCATATAATGTTCAATCATTGTAATTCTCTTTATAGAGTCAAAGTGGTCCATTCAAACACACAGTAAGTTTGGGTGAGGCCTCACACTTTACCAGTTTGAATCAACGAGGACGCCAATATGTCTAACTGTTACATTTTAATGTAAGAGTACAGAATCCCATCTTGACTACATACAACTCCCACTGAACTCCAGAACATTCCTAACCATTGCCTTTATGGATGGCAGTTACGCTACAGCGGTTGACATGATCAAAGAATGTTCCTCGGTAAATGAAAGTTCTAATATGTATCTCAGGTCTTAGGATACTAAATGAGCATACTATTATCAAAACATCTCATGATCAAGATCCATGAAGATGATTTGATGCGAGTTACATCCAACGTCATTCATAATGAGGTCTGTGAGTTTGGAAGTCAACTGCTTGAGTCCAAAGTCAGAATAGTCTTAATTCAGAATCGTTCCCACGAGTCTGACCGACTACGGATAATTTAGAATACAATATTCATGGATTAAACGTATTAAAATGAACACAGTTGTATCATTCAACGTTTGCATTTAACCATTAAATCAAAATACTAGCAAGTCTAAGCCCGATAGCATCTCTATGCTTGTCCTGAGTCATCGGCTTAGTGAACGGGTCAGCTAGATTTTTATCTGTGTCTACTTTGCTCATTATGATGTCACCTTGTTCCAGTATTTTTCGTACATAGTGGAACTAAAAATGTAAACGTATTAAAATGAACACAGTTGTATCATTCAACGTTTGCATTTAACCATTAAATCAAAGGTGAAATGAAAAGTACAACTGTTTGAATGTTCATACATCCAAATACTAAATCAAAATAAATCACTAGAAAGTCTAAGCCTGATAGCATCTCTATGCTTGTCCTGAGTCATCGGCTTAGTGAACGGGTCAGCTAGATTTTTATCTGTGTCTACTTTGCTCATTATGATGTCACATTGTTCCAGTATTTTTCGTACATAGTGGAACTAAAAATGTGCTGGCCATGTGATGATAATTGGGCTCTTTGGCTTGACCAATAGCACCTGTGTTATCACATATTACGTCGGTCATTTTCCTAAAGTAGGAACCAGATCGATGTTGGCTATGAATTTCTTCATCCAAGCAGATTATGAGCGAGAAACATCTCGGTCATTCTGGAAGTTAGCGTCAGTGTAACACCTTACAATGAGCTCCTCTTCCACTCCTCCAAACACGCTTACGAGACGTCAAGTCTAGTGCATAATATAGCATGCATGACAGAGCCAATCGCTGAAGCATATGGAATTTCTTGCATGTGCTTTGTCTCAATGTCCGTTGCCGGAGATTGTGATTTGCTAAAACGGTTCTTTTAGCAATGGAACAGCTCTTATCTTGGAGTTGTCCATTGAGAAGCGTGTCATGACTTTGCTTATGTATGTACTATGACTTAGCCCTAGAAGTCACTTAGATCTATCTCGGTATATCTTCTATTCTCAGAATATATGTGGCTTCTCCAAGATCTTTCATTGCAAAACAAGATTCCAACATGTGCTTAACTCCCTTAAGCATAGGAATGTTGTTTCCAATGATCAGTATATCATCCACATACAAGATGAGGGATGATACAGTGCTCCCACTAGCCTTTATGTAAACACAAGGCTCATCTTTATTTTTTGATAAAATCAAATTCTTTGATCAAAATGAAGATTCCAGCTACGAGATGCTTGTTTGAAAATCCACTTGCTCCCTATTGCCCGACCTTCGGGGGGTAGCTCAATCAAGTTCTAGACTTGATTGTCATGAATAGATTGCATCTCGGCGTTCATGGCATTTCGCCATTTCTCAGATTCCGGATCCAAGATTGCAGATATGTAGTTAATAGCTTCGTCGCCAGACTCGGCTACTAATAAGACTTCTGGACCATCCAGATGCCATAGGTATCTAGGATTGGGTGCGGGAGTCCTACTACTTCTGCGAACGCTCGTGTTCATGTCTGATGTAGCAGCAACAACAATTTGTTGATCAGACACTCCAACTTCCTCAGCGGGTGTTTGTGGTTCTTGAATTTCTTCAAGATCGACAATGTAATCTCCAGTTCTTCGATCGAGAAATTCTTTCTCGAGGAAGTGGTCTTTCCTTTTGATAGAAATCATATTTGTATCAGGATGAAAGAAGTAATAACCGCTTTGGTTGTAGTATTTGACGAATGCGAGAGGCGGTCATAAGGGTGAAACTCCAAAGGGAGTGAGGCAAGTTAGTTCTACACATCATCGATCAAACCATGTTTAGAAAAGTTTGATTCCTCCTCTCGCTCACGCCATTATGTTGGGGTGTGCCAGGTGGAGTGAGCTGTGAAAAAATTCCACACTCTTTTAGATGATTGATGAACTCTGAGTTGAGATACTTTCCACCTCGATCTGATCGAAGTATCTTAATGGTTTTACCAAGTTGGTTTTCTACTTCGTTTTGAAACTCTTTGAACATTTCAAAAGTTTCATGCTTGTGTTTCACAAGATACACATAAGCATATCGACTATAATCGTCGATAAAAGAAACAAAATATCTTTCATGGTTTCTAGACATGGTTCTGAAAGGTCTACATACATCAGTATGTATGAGTCCTAACAGATCTCTTGCTCGTTCACTTTTATAAGTGAAGGAGTCCTTGGCGAGTTTGCCAGCTAAGCAAGATTCACAATCGTTAAAAGAGTCAGGTCCTGTGGATTCAAAAATCCCTTCGGATTGGAGTCTTTTAACTCTTGCCTTGCTTATGTGGCCAAGTCGACAATGACATAGAAATGTATCATTGATGCCGGATCGGATACGTTTTGAAAGATTATATACGCTATTATTAGTTTGAACATCAATCTCATATATATCATTTCAAGGTTTAGCCCCAAAATAAAAGATATCATTTAAGTAAGTAGAAATAGTCATGCCATTGAAAACGTACTTAAAAACTTGTTCAAACAACAACGAAACTGAAACGATGTTTCTGGTTAAACCAGTAGCATACAAACAATTATTCAAATGAAAAACTAGGTCAGATGGACAAGTAAAATGAAACTCCAATTGCTAGAACTGGTACTCTCTTCTCATCTCCAACGATGAGTTCCATGCTGCCTTTATTCAGTTTTTTCCACTTCTCAGGCTTCTGCAAGACATTAACGGTGTGGAAACCACATCCGGTATCAAATACCCATGTGTTGCTAGAGACAGTGAAAAGTTTAATAACGTATATGGAAATACCTCGAGAAGAGCCTTCACCATTGGATCTCTTCATCTTGATCTCAGCAAGGTACTCGGGACAGTTTCGCATCCAGTGTCCCATTTGGTTGCATCGGTAGCACTTGCGCTCCTCAGGGGCGGCGGTGGTATCTTTGGAACCCCTTTGTTAGCATTGGTGGCACGAGGGGCAGCAATGGTAACATTCTTCTTGCCTTTACCTTTATAACCCCGGTTCTTGGGATTAGGCTTCTTGACACCAGCAGATCGAATGGTCAGAAATTGATTGGTCCTTGAAGGAATGTTCATCTCAGCCGTCTTGAGCATGTTATGAAGCTCCAGCACTGTCTTCACCCAACCATTCATGTTGAAATTCTTACAAACTGGTCGTATGAGTTGGGGAGAGAGTTGAGGATGAAATCAAATGCCATCTCATCGGGCATGGGATAATCAAGTTTCTTGAGCTGATCGATGTGCCCCTTCATCTTAAGAACATGTGCACTGACGGGAGAACCTTCTGCCATCTTGCAACTGATGAGTTGTTTCATGGTGTCGAAACGTTCTTGACGGGCTTGTTTCTGGAACATGCCCTTGAGTTGCTCAAGCATCTCATAGGCACCAAAGTCTTCCAAGCCTTTAGCAAGCTCAGAAGTCATGGTGGCTAGCATAATACAGGAGACCTCAGCCGAGTCATCCTTATGCTTGTCAAGAACTTTTCGTGCAGCGGCTGTGTTGTTTTCAGGCTCGGTTGGAATAGGTCCATCGAGAACATACAGGCGCTTTGCCATGGTGAGAACAAGTCTCAAGTTGCGGTGCCATACGATGAAGTTGGTACCGTTCAGTTTATCCTTCTCAAGGATAGTCTTAAGGGCGTAGGGTGAGATTTCGTTTGACGACATCTTATTAATTAAGCAAAAGTAAATTTAATTAGTATTTTCGACGTTGTACTCCTATTATTAATGACCCAGTAACATTAATTAACTAGGAGTATGAGAATCCGGCTTCCAGTTATTAAAGGCAGCTGTAGCACACAACATTAATAAGTGGTTAGGCAGGCTGACAACGATTGCCAATTGTGAATAGAGCACAACTCTCGGTTATGAGGCCTATAGAAACAACGATTGTCTGTATAGATAAGTTTAGCCTCATCTTTGCCCACTTTAAGTCTCCAGACAGCTTTAGCACGTAACAGGAGAGTAAAGTAATAGTTGTCCTAGTATAGTGATGTGTGAAAGGGCCGGATGTGTCAACGAAACGCTTTCACCTCGATGGGATAGGCTAGGAAACAAGTGCGGTGCTGTAGCTCCAAACACTCGAAATTTCGCAGTATGCCTCAAGTGTGACTTGTAGTAGGATTGGCATAAACTATTGGTTTTAAATTGGGATTAATTTTAAAATTACCAAATAGAGTAAAAGTCAAATTTTACTGTATTTATTATCGGGACGAATTGATGAACCCTTTCATCTCTCAGGACACTTAGTTTTAAATAACCTATTAAAACTAAGTTTGTCGCGATACGGCTAACCAATTTTAAGTTAATAGAAAATCTATTAAGTTATTAGTTTTGGAAATCAAAACGCTTTTAATTTGCAAAACATAATTGGTTAATAAAATGTTTATTTTCAAATTTATTTGGTATTAGGTCGGTGATATTATAATCATATTATAAACAATCCAAGCAACCACAATAGCAAATAATAATATGTAAATCCTTATGGCCAAAAGGTAATCGGTCTCGCTAGAGCCAATTAGGGAGACCGATCAGGTCAAGGGGTTCACAACACAAAACAACCACAAGGATGGACTTCTTCGTGCATCCCGTCATCTTGCTCGAACTCCCACTAACTCCAAGAAATCCTTGAGCTCGTCCTCGGTTATCTTCGCGTCTTCTTAATTACAAATTTATAAACTAACAATACTTTGTCCTATTATAAATTTGAACCATCTTTGTGGCCAAAAGAAAACCGAAAATTAAATAATAACCTTTTTACAACTTTTGAACCATCCATATGACAAAAAAACAAGCTCAAACACCAAACACAACCAAACAAACATAGGTCGGGGCCGGATTTACATATTTAAAATAAATAAAATTTCGGGTCGTTTTGACTTGGTCAAATAAAATAAACAAAACTTTGACCAAATCAAAATCACCCGAAAATAAATCTAGATCAAAACTTTAAACGATTTAAAGTTTAAGATGTAGATCCGGTTTTAAACAAACCGGGATCGACTCGTACGCTGTAACCGCGGCTCTGATGCCACTGTTGGGTTTCAACGATGGTTCGGAACGAAAACGGACAAACCTTTTCAACCCGTTTTAGTTAATGATTTCGTTTAATAGTTATTAATCAATATTAATAATCAAAGATATAAACGAGTTATTAAAAATGCAGCGGAATATAAACGATTTAAACGAACCATAAACGGAAACCCGGATCCGATTACAACTATTATACGAGTACGATTAAACAAATAATAAATCAACCATAGATAAGTTGTCGATATACCTCGGTTATCGAAACCGGGAAGACACCGAAGGCAAACGAGAGCAAGCTAGAAATGACACAAGCAACAACCAACAGTAGCTCCGGCAACTCGAGCGGCGGCGGCGACGGCTGACAGCGGCGGAGGGCAGCGGCTGGGCAGCATACGGCGGCGGCGGTGTACGGATGCAAGGTAGAGAGTAGCCACAACACCCAACAATATCAAAAGGTCACCGAAATCCTCGTTGCCGGAATACCGAACTCACCGGAAAAACGAAAGTGGCTTGCGGTGAGATGTTTAATGGCAATAATGGCTTGTTAAGGAGCAGAGGGGTGTTTGTGGTGACCAAGGAAGAGTGGATGGTGGCTAGTGGCCTGAGTCGGTTTTCCGGTGGCTGGAAAACGGCGCCGGAAAGTGTATAGATGGAGGCTAGGGTTTTTGGTGAATGAGATAGATTATATAATAATATTATCTTATTATATATATAGTAAATATATTTAGGGTTTAAACATTTTAAACCCAATGGGATTTAAGCCCAACCACCAAATTAAAGCCTAGTCCATCAACTTATCATATTATGTGATTGTGTCAGGCCCAGTTAGCGTAAACGTTTAAGTGGGTTTATATCTCGTTACCCCGGTGTAACTCATACCGGGTCACATTCGGGTCAGTCGCGTTGACTTGACCCGAACCGACCATTAAATCCAACACACTTTGTCGTGTATGCACCGTTATCATTCAATATGCATTAGTGACTTATATATTGAGGCTCCAAAATGTAAGTATCTATATCAACTATCAAAGAAAATATCTTGAAAACTTGCTTATGTTGTAGATTGGAAAGTCGTAATGAACTTCGTTTCGAAGTCTAATGGAAACTTTTGTCCAGAACTATGCAAATGTATGAAGGAGGTGGTTTAAGTAAAAGCGTCCAAGAAGATGAAACAATAAGGAAGTCTTTCATTGAAAATTAAGATACATCAAAACGGCTTTATATATACTACCTATTATATTTATATATACAAAAGTGGTTTTTATCATGTATATATAGTTAATTTAATTTATGATGGTAGTTTTAAGAAATGATCATGAATTCCTTTGAACTTTGACCGTTTATATTAAACAAAAACAATAATTGTCGTTTGTAGCAACTCGTTAAATCATATGGATAGTGTATGTGCTATCATAATTTGGTTTTGATGCTATGATTGGTAACCCTTAGGCGTCGAAATTAAAATGATGCACAAGCAATCGTTAAATCACAGTTCGTGAAGTACATATGGTCGGATACCAATTGTTAGGATTGAATAAGCTCGTGTAAACAATTGGGAGAAAACAAACATTATCTGCTAATATGTGAAACTTTGTTTTATTGATAAGGTATCAAGGGATCATTCACTTGTACATAAATTGAACATTTTGACTTCAAGGGATCTTATGTTTTCAGTAGAAAAATTTTAGAACCATTATTCTTCAGGATTCAACAAACTCTTATATACAAAAGATGATGCAAAAACAATCTACTAGTTTATTCCATTATTTATCTCTTTTCGACATTATTACTTCATTAGGATAGTGACTTGTGTTACACATGGATGGGAAAAAAAATACAAATACCATATTTATATTAAAAAAAAGTAAAAAAGACAATAATTTACTTGAATTATAACACATTAAATAATTATTTTAATTCAAATACAAAATTCAACTATCAAGACACAAAAAATAAAAAAAATAAAATAAAATAAAAATAAAATTTAACTTTTCGTGTAACATAAAAAGTAAATACATGACAAAAAAACAACGCAATCTATAGAGAATATTTCAACATAGTTGAACCTGAAATTTATAAAACATATTGGTAAAAAAATTTATAATATTTATTAAGAATGTGCTTACAAATATTAAATTTACAAATTTATAAATATTAAATGAAGAACTTACTCTGGTTGTAGATAGAAGCTTTAAGGACAAACGATAGATATAATGTGGAGAATATATCTTGAAATGGATGTTATATACTAAATATGAATGTGTTTATTTTAGTAAACATCTTAACTTTAGAAACACTTTTAGGGTATGTTTGGTTGGAGGTTAAGGAATGGAGGAGAAATTGAATGAAAAAAATAATGGAATGAAATTAATCATAACAATTCATTTGTCTTGTTTGGTTAACCTATGAGAATGAAATGAATTATTACTTTATATTGTTTAGTATCTAAAAAAATGTAGAAATGAAATATAAATAATATAAATACATGTATAAAAAAAATTAAAAGTTGTTACCAAAATAAAAAAATTGCAATGGCGATGGTAGTGATGGCGGTGGTGGTAGTTCTAGTGACTACAATGGTGGTGTGTAACATCCCGAAATTTCTAAAATAATATTAATTATATTATTCAATATTGTTGGGAAAGTTTACTCGGGTTAGTGGAGAAATGATAAAATAAAGTAGGAGTTATTATGAGTCAGGCTTGTGTTGTGTTAAGTAATATGGGTAATGGACTTGGATTTGAAAGGAAGGAGAATGGACCATGATCCATAATATATAAACCTTAATTACATATTAATTCATTCATTTTCATTCCATTCCATACACTACCTAAAACACACATTTAGCTCTCTCTCATCCTACTTTCTCTCTCTAACCGAAATCACCAAGAAGAGCCGATCCCGACCCGAGGTAATGATAGTATGCTATTGTAGAGATCCAAACCCGTTAGATCTAGTCGCGAAACGACGAGCCGACACCTTAAATCGTTAAAGTTATGAGATCCGGATGGAATCGGGTATAAACCGGTCGAAAGATGAGCTTAGGGATCACCCTAGCTCAGATTTGGATCGAACGGGACGAAAAACGGTGAGCGGTGAAACAAGCGAGATCTTGCTTTTCCGGTGAGATCCCGGTTTTCCGGCGATGACGGCGCCGAAAAAACATGTACGAGGTTGAAAAGAATGTCAGAACCCTAACCCTAGTTCATTAGCGGAGACATAACAAATTAGCAAGCAATTCGTTATGCTCATTTGTTATGAAGAGATAACGAACTAGAAGCAGTTCATTAAGCAGTTCGTTAAACAATTCGTTAAGTGATTCGTTACTCACCCTATTCGTTATGTTAAGATAACGAATCAGGTCACGTCAAGATAACGAATTAGTTAATGAACTAATCTAACGAATCAGATCATGTAAGATGACGAATCAGATAACGAATAAGGTAATTTGTTACTCACCAATTAGCTATGTTTTGTTAACGAACTAGACCACGAATCAGGCTACGTTCAGATAACGAATTAGGCTTAATTCGTTATGAAGAATGAGTTAGAGGATAAAATAATAATTTAAAATCCTAATGGAAAATGTGTTAATACAAATAGAAATAAAACTTAGCTCGACCCCATCCAGGGGCTCTGCCCCTTGGACCCTGCTAGGGGTTGCCGCCCCTAGACCCCGCTGCCAGGGGCGCTGCCCCCGGACCCCCGTTCGTTGAGGTTTATAATTAAACTAGAAATACGATGATTAGTGATAGTTAATTGACACATGTAATTATTATACAATTAGCCGTGCACAGCTCAAGAAAGGAATAACCATAAACAGTGAACGCAACCGAGTTCAGGTGAGTTTCCAGCCCCATTCCTTGTTATGTTTTCGGGGCTGTGTGCATACTCGATGTGAAGTGTGAATACACTTACCTTAAGTGGTAAGTGTATGCTATAATGTTTGATATGATATATATATACATATATATATATATATATATATATATATATATATATATATGTTATGAATGGATGTATGTCGATGCGTGAACAATCTTCGGATATTGCACGTGTAGGCAGGGGAAGTAACGTTTGTCGGTGCGTGAACGATCTTCGGATATGGCGCGTACCGCCAATGGGAATGAACTCACAACAACAAAAGGGACTTTTTAGTACGCACAAAAGCGTTCTAAAATGCTATTTTATAGGACCTTTCATTTAATAGGACCAACGAGAAAAGCGTTTCATGTAAAGGGGTCGTAATAAGTCTCGGAACTCAAAAAGCGTCCTGATATCCCAAATAAGATTATGAAACCAATTTTATGGTCGCATAAAATATCCATTAACAACCCAAAAAGTGTCCCAATAAAAACATATTATGACACTTTTACAATGTTTTAACATGTGCTTACCTACCTTTAATCTTTTGATACACATACAAGCGTACTTAAAAATTAATTTATAGGACCCTTATAATGTAACATTATAGGTACTTTAGTACCAAGAAAAAAGTCCTGATATCTCAAATAAGATTATGAAACCAATTTTATGGTCGCATAATATATTCATTAACAACCCAAAAAGCGTCTCAATAAAAACATATTAGGGCACTTTTACAATGTTTTGACGTGTACTTACCTAATTGTAAACTTTTGACACGCATACAAGTGTCCTTAAAAATTAATTTATAGGACCCTTATAATGGAACATTATAGTACCAAGAAGAGGGTCCTAATAGCCCAAACAAGATTATGAAACTAAATTTTATGGTCACATAATATGTCTATGAACAAATTAAACAACGTCCTAAAAAACGTATTATGACATTTTTACAATGTTCTAACGTTTAATAGGACAAAAATTCGAAGTCCCAACAAATCATATTATACAACCCTTTTTTAAAAGTCCACACACAATTTTACGATACGGTTATGGACATTTAAATATTGAAAGAAATAAAACTTCATTACATTAAATATGCTTGTTCATAACGAAAACACTAAACATAAATAAGTTATAACATTATCCAACATAAACCCTTGTAACATTCAACAAAAAAATTAAAAGCAATAAAAGAAACAAGCACCATAAAATCCCGAGTCATCATGTGTCCTCAATCCTCATGGACTACCTACAAATAAACCATCCATGTATAAGCATTAAGTTCCATGTTATTAAAATTATTCGTATCACAAGTTTAACAAATACACACCTAGATGAATGGACAAGGCCATGCAATGGATGCACCAATACAATCTTGAATTGTGGAAAATAACCCACATGGTCTTGCCAACTTTTCATCTATTTTAATTGGTACTTGAACATTTACGTCACACAATTTCAGTCCAATCTCCAACTAGCTCATTTAGGTCCAGGCTTTTCACCCATCCTCTTGCTACGGACTCACTTGGGTTTAATTTGATTTTGAGGACGACCTAGATTTTAGTTTTGAAAAGAAAGTTATATATTAAACTCGAGTCATTATAGTGCAAAAATCATTTTACAAAAAAGAAGGTTTTACACTACCAGGCTAACATTTTATAGAAAAAATAATCTGAAAAAAAACATCAATAGACATTGTTGTTTTCTAGTGTAGCCCAATGTAACAACTTACAATCAATTTTTTGGATGAGTCTACAAGCTAAAGATTTACCTCTATTTCGCAGCTTCTACATATCCTAAGTCTAACAAAGTATCCAAATTACATACTAATCCTCTTTTTGACAATGTACTTTGTGAAAAATAGAGTGACGTACCTATTGTTTATAACATATATCTAATGAGGTACAAAAGATAACTTGCAAAATGTGGAAGACTAAAGATTTATATATAAAAATACTCGTAAACGTGGAGGTCCGCTGGTTACAATGGGAAAGATGACGATGTAACAGGTGGAACACTAGAATCATCCTTCGACCATTTCATCTCGGATACCTGGGCTTCTAACTGGACCACAGTACTAGTAAGTTCTTCACATTTAGACTTCAGTTGGATGTTTTCTCTATGACATGCTGGACGACTTGGTATTACACCCCAAACATCAGAACCACGAACACCTACACCATACATGACTGCATCACCATTTCGATCTTTACCCATTACCTTAGAAAAAATATCAGCTGGTCCAGGATTATCGCTCGAACCCTCGAGAAGATTAGAACTAACTTGTTGCATTTGTGTCTGTATTAGATATAATAACAAAAGTAATATATGTATTTTTAACACCATCAATAAGCATAGAAAAGATATGTATATGAATATATAAGCATATTACTTACAGTTGCATTTGCAGCTTCCTCATTTTATATAGTTCCATGTTTGGAGAAGCATGCACGAAACATTTCCAATCGACTTGGATGTTAGATGTCTGTTTGAACAAAAATAAAATGAGTATTAACAAAGGATATCGACACGCTACATTAACAATTGCACATCTTATACAATCACCTTTAACTCTTCACGTACTCGAGCATAACTTTTTTACTCGTTATTTGCACCATCTTCTTCTTTGCCCGATTCGCCTTGTTTTTTTCACTTACCTTCTTCAGTAGGAAAGTGAAATATTAGAATGGAAAATAAACTAATTTTATTTGAAGTGGAAGACTATTTCATACCTTAGATTTTTCTTTATTCCAATACTTCAGTAGTCTCCTCCATTGTTTTTTTATTTTTTTGTTTTTTTTTACACTTGTTTTGGCCTAGAACTTATTTGTTCTTGAAGTGACAAAGACGGATCATGGTATAGAACTTATTCATCCAAGTGATATTTGTAACAAGAGGCTCCCTAAAGATAAAAAAAGAATAAAATTAATAACATGAAACATAAGTAATAATTAGTGATTACAACGATAAATATAACATGCAATCAACAGGAAGGCGGCCCATGAGGTGATCAGTTGGTGGTTCAAGTTCACCCTATGGAGTTAACTAGATGTACCTTTATGCAGTGTATGGCTCGGTTTTTGTAACACCCTACTTTTGGTTATAATAATAAAATAAATTTCGCCTATTTATAGTGGGTCGTTATCGGTTTAGATAAGTAGAATACGAGTTGGGCTAGTGTTGGGTTAAATGGATATGGGTTATGGACTTGGGTTATGAAAGAAAGAAGGAAAGACCATGGGCTTAAGCCCATGATCCATAATTATATAAACCATTAATACCCATTAATCATTCATTTCACACATATTCCATACACTACCAAAAAACACACTTAAGATCTCTCTCTAGTTCCCTCCTTATCTAGCCGAAACAAGAAAGAAGAATCGATCCCGACCCGAGGTAATAATAGTATGATGTTGTATGAGCTTAAACCCGTTAGATATAATCGCGAAACGACGAGCCGACACCGTTAAACCGTTTAAGTCACGAGATCCGGATGGAATCGGGTATAAACCGAACCTAAGATGAGCTTAGGGATCACCCTAGCTCAGATCTGGATCAAACAGGACGAAAAACGGTGCTAAAACACGTTTTTCCGGCCACCGCCGGGTTTTCCGGCACGGCGGCGCCGGAAAGGCGGCTGGGTATTTTAAGGATGTCAGAGAATGTTTCTGACATTCTCTGACAAACCCTAACCCTAATTCGCTAACGGAGAGTTAACGAACTAGGGGTGATTCGTCAAGTGAATTCGCTAATGAAAGCTTAGCGAACTAGCCTTGGTTCGTGTTCAAATTCGTTAAGGATAAGATAACGAACTAACTTCCAATTCGCTTTGACCATTCGTTAAAATAGGTAACGAATTAGAAGGTCCAATTCGCTACGTGGACTGGTTCGTTTTATGGGCTGATTCGTCAGAGGACCAGTTCGTTTGAGGGTCCAATTCGTTACAGGACCAGTTCGTTATGATAACCCAATTCGCTAAGACCAAAGTAACGAACTAGAAGTTTTATGAAATGACAGAATGGTCTCTGAACTTATAAAAGAATGGTTTAATTACAAAGAAGCCCTTGAACTTTTAAGTAGCAAATTAAATAATGATCCAAAATTCTAATGGGAAATGTGTTAAGACAGTTAATGACAGAATGGTCCCTGAACTTTTGAGTGCTTCGACCCCAGCCAAGGGCTCTGCCCCTTGGACCCTGCTAGGGGCTGCCGCCCCTAGACCCCGCTGCCAGGGGCGCTGCCCCCGGATCCCCGTTCGTTGAGGGTTATAATTAGACTAGAAACGCGAGATGAGTAGTGATAGTTAATTGATGCATGTAATTATTATACAGTTAGTCGTGCCCAACTGAAGAAATGAATAACAATTAACGGTGAACGTAACCGACTTCAGGTGAGTTTCTAGCCCCACTTCATTGTTATGTTTTCGGGGCTGTGTGCATACTCGATGTGATAGTTAATACACCTACCTTAAGTGGTAAGTGTATGCATTATATGAATTATGTAAGATGATTGCTTGACGGTGCATGAACAATCTTCGGATATGGCATGGACCGTCAGGTGGTAGCTAAAGATATGAATGATATATATATGGAGTATGATTGATGTTGAATGAAGTATGTATGATGTATAAGTTATATGTTTATGGTATGTAAATAGTACATTAACGATCTTCGGATATTGCATGTACTGCCAGGTAAAAGTTTGATGATAAATTATTATATATGAGGAATGAATGATGTATGTATGTATGTATAAAACATACAATTATGTATATAGAAAGGTATGGTATGAAGGAATGGAAGAAAGGTTGACCGGACCCTAATAATATCCGAGGATGGAGGGTAACCGGACCCTAATAATATCCGAGGATGCAGGGTACCGGACCCTAATAATATCCGAGGATGAAGGGTGACTGGACCCTAATAATATCCGAGGATGAAGGGTGACCGGACCCTAATAATATCCGAAGTATGTAGGGCGAATGCTCTTTATAACGTAAGGATAGTTATGAATGTATATGAAATAATGATGGACAGGTTAAGTATGTAATGCGTACCTTCGGGCACGTATATATGTAAAGTAAGTTATGTAATTAACTAGAACTCACTCAGCGTAGCTGACTTTTAGTATGCACGCAGGCTAATAGGTTGAGGCAGCTCGCATGATTGAAGACACATGGCATGGAATCGAAGATACTGGCATCTCGGAGAAATGTTGTGATGTTTAAAAGACTATGTTTTGCTTTAAATGTCTATGAATGTTTTATAAGACAAAATTTGATGGTTATGTAAAATGTTATGGTTGAAGCGTTATTATTCCGCGAAAGTTTTAATTAACTCTGATATTTAGAACTGCGTTTATGAGTAAATCCAACACTAAAGTAGGGTTACCGGTAACGGGGCCTTACAGTTTTCCAGAGTACCAAACTTGGGTTGCAGAAGAGCCCCTGCTTTTGTATGTTCAACATGCTTCATCAAACTTTGATCCAATTTCATAAACAGTTAAGCTGGTTCATAAACGAGGCCATAGCAGACGCCAAATGTGTGTTCCTAACAAATAAAAGTTTTAATAACACAATATATAAAATAAAATAGAATCAAATTTATGAAAATTTCAAACCATGAAACATAGATCATTGTATTGGCACACTAACTCTCCTAGAAAAACAAATTATACTACAAATATGAACTTCAGCCTAACATACGTGACACTCTTCCTAAAACAGACAAAAAAAATTGTGTCCATACTCAATAATTGTTTTTAATCCTTTATCCAATTACTTTGGTAGCACTGAATAAATTCATTTAGATGTGGCAACAGCTCTAGATTTTTTTCAAGTTGCATATGTTTTATATCATGTTATAAATTCAAGCTGCATACATCAGTAACTTTCATATTCATGTCACATTATGAATGTGCCATGATATAAAAAATGGGGTCAAAGAGTTGATAATAAATGCAAGAAGTGATGCCAGGGGAAGAGATAAACTACTCTTATACAGGATATAATGACAGACTACATATATCAATATACAATATTTACAAACACGCCCAAACCTAACAAGCTACATGATCTCACTTAAAACTCTACCAATTGAACAATCATTAAATAAAAGAACAGAACAATAAACAGTTATGATAAAAGACTAAGAACCTTGGAATGCGTCAACGACTCAACTGTTACAACTTCCATCTTTAGCGTGTGACCAGCACAATAAAAAAAAACAATATTTGAATAATCATCATTCGGCACCTACTTTTATGTACAAAAAAAATAGCAAAATATAAGTCAGTCTTAAAGTTTAATTCAAATAAAAACTGCAGCATTGAGTTAATTCAACTAATAAAATTTATTGCAGACTACAAAGAAATGAGACATGCAAGTTTCAACACTTGAGTAACAAAAAACTGATAATCTCTAATATCATCATTTGCCTTTCAAACCTCAATGTTAACTTACTGCCTAAATTCAACATCAAGATAAACCTTACCTTTGATTTTAATGGTCCGAAAGCTTTATGAATAGAACTGAGCTTGTTGTGGGAATTAGAGGTAGCCGCCGCTCGTATGCGCTTATCGTGATGGAATGCGCCGATAATCTGATAGAAATCGCTGATGTGAAATGTTAGTCTGGTTGATCTGATACATTTCATAGATATATATATATATATATATATATATATATATATATATATATATATATATTCAAACAATCTTAGTAACATGAATTATACCAACCAAATTCATAAGAGTTAACTTAGCAGGTTGATGATATATATATATATATATATGGGAGAGTTATTCTAAAAACAAGTAATTTCTTAGGAAGACTAGGAATAAATCATAGTCATTGGATCATATCAATCAATGGTTGAGATTTAAAATTACAAAAAACCGTTATAGTTTCCTAGAAATACTCTTTCACCATTATAACCGACATAGTTTCCTATAATTGTTCTTTCACCATAGGTTTTAAACTTTTAATGCCAAATGTCAAAATTATGTTGGTTCTTACAATTCTTAGGAAACAACTTCTTTTTATTTGAACCATTTATATATATATATATAGGGGATGGTTAAAGAGAGAAATGAAATTATTGTAAGAAGTGTGAGAAATAGATCTTAACCATTGATTGTGTCTAATCAATGGTACACAATAGAAATGGCAATTTTGTAATTATTTATACATTGTTATGATATCTATTTTGATAAAAAGGGTAAGACTGTAATTTGCGACCAAGCTCAATGAATCAAATTAGATGGATTTCCCATTTTCAAGTCAACCATTATGCATTTATATCGTAGAATATCATTTTCCTTTTTCAAGTTTTGTTTAACTTTATTTAATGTAATTGTTTTAAATTTAGAGTATAATATGATTTAATTTACTCCTACATTTTATTAGACTATTTTGTGAATTATTAAAAAAATCTATTGTAGGGCTAACTTTGTTTTAATATAGATTATTGTTGTAAACTATATATTTTGTGAATAATCCTATACGGAATACAATGCCTACACTAAAGAAGTTACCCATTCATTGTATGGATATTCCACCTACACAACTTAATTATTGTCTAAACTATATAAAACTTTTAGTGTAGGTTACAAATAATTGATATCTTATTTTCGTGTGACTATTATATTGTGTAGGACATTTATTAGTGGTGTAGGTTAATATGTTTATGTTGTGTATGGAACTTCTAGGTTGTGTATGATATAATGTGTTTATTATGTACGGTATAATGTGTTATTATGTTGTCTATGTTATGTATGATGTAGGAAATTGTTTATAATCTATTTATTGTGTATGGTATGTTTATGTTGTGTAGGACTGTAGGGAACATAATTATTTTGTATGGATGTAGATATATATGTATTTTGTGTAGGATCTCATGTTTTATTGTGTAGGATATCATGTATGTTATCTATGTATGCACTATTTGTTATGTATCTAACTATTGTGTTTTACTTTGTATAGGATTTGATGTTTATGTGTAGGTTGTAAAATATCATATTTGCTATATAGAATTTAATTTTGATTATATATGTAGTCATCGTGTATTTTTTTTTTGTGGGATTTCATATTTTTATTATGTGGGAAAATAGTTTGTTGTTTAGTATTTCATAACTTTTATGATATTTTGATATTAAAAAACGCAAAGTTATGTTTTGGAAATTTATTTCTTTGTTTAACGTGATTGTATGTTAGTAATATAGTTGTGAAATATGGCTTTGATAGTACGTGTATGTAATATGGTTTTGGTTAGTTGGTTTGATAAAATTTAATATCATGTGTTGACTGTTTATAAAATATTAATTCTAAAATTACACCATAAGATTTTCTGGATTTAAAATTGAATTATAACACATGTTTATATGTTGCGAATATTAAAAAGCTGCAAGAATGAATAACATAAAATAAATGTATATTTTGTTTATATGAAAATTGATTAGTAATAAATAAACAAATAGAATAAAATAAACAAATCTATAAGAAAATAATATGATTTGTAACTCTTATATAATTTAATAGTTACCAAATAAAGCAAATGAAAATTTTACTAATTTACCCCACTAATTAATTAAATTAAAAAGAAAAAAGAAAACTTGTGATTGGTTGAAGCCACTTCTTTCATTTCTTGCAATAATTTGATTTATTTCTTGAACTTAAACCTATATATATATATATATATATTCAAACAAATCAAAAGACAAGTTAAGCAATCAGCTACCAAAAACATAGCAATTAGCAATGCAAACTTACCTTGGCATCAATAAGACTACAAGTTTGAGCCATGACACACATCCAAACAGCACCACACTTGCTAGCAATCTGCCTAAACTCAAAATTTTAGAGCAGTAAATTAATTCAAAATCTACTATGGAGACAATCACTTTAGGGTTTAGGGTCATAATAATTATAGGTTTAACCTAACAATAATGAAACTAATACCAAAAGAAATGAAAAAACATTACGATGACAATCTGACGAGGAAGGATTTGATTACCATATCTTAAAAATTTATCTCCGTGAGAATCCATGAAAACACCGGTATGTGTAAGTTTCCCGCAAAATATTTAAACGTGTAATCATTCTTTAGCCTCTTGTACTTAATGTCACGCATCTTGTTCTGATTATGCCCTTCCTACCACCACATAGGCCGAGATCGTCTCTTCAGGCCCTATTTCTCCGGTTCGATTCAATTAACCAGTGTGTATCTTTAGAGCCTGAGATGAGCAATTTGCCAATTTTGATAGAAATGATATATGTTGAAAAGCGATTTTGATTTCAGCGATTACCCCTAATTTTTTAGCTCCAAACCCAAAAATAAATTGAATTCAAGAATTTTGGGGATAAAAAAATCCCGGTCAAAAGGTTAGTGAATGGGTCCGAAAAATTATGATTTGCCTAGTTTACTTGTTATGTTTTCATTTTTTTTCTTACTTTTTAGTTTTACTTCTAATTGATTTGTCACGAGTAGGGATGAGCTCCTTTATTTAAATTTAATAATTAGTTTAAATTAATTTAAATTTTTATTTACTTATAAATTTTATATTAGTCACGAGTAGGGATGAGCTCGGGTTGTACCGGTACCGATCCCGAAATTCGAAAATATTTGGTACCGGTACCGAAATGGTCGGTTTGGTACCAGTATTTTTTTGCTGTAAGAACAATCGTTTGAATAAATTAAGAAAAATTAGATATATATAGATGTCATATTGTTTGATCCGACCCGAACCCAATCGTCGACCCAAAAATTATTGAGTACGCGACTTCGGTCACCCCGTGAGTAAGCCCAAGCTTCGTCAATGATATTGGGAAACTAAGGTCAAGGTTTACTTAGAACAACTATGGTCATTAATGTCAATAATTTGTTTATTAGGGACAACTATGGGCAACTAGTATAATTTAGGATCAATATTGGTCGTTAATAATCAATATGGGCTTTATAGTTAAATAAATTTAAAGGGCTTCAACTTAAGGTCAATACTGGGCAATGAAGGCCGGTAATTGTTAACCCGAGGAAATTAAGGTGAAACAATGAGGGTCAACAATTGCAAAATGGGAAATTTTGTTCAAATATTGCTAATTAAGTGTACCATTGGTTAGTCATTGTTAATTGTGGGCACTTGAGTGTAATTGTGTAAAGTAGTGCCTATATTTGTTAAATACAGCGAATATAGATAAATGAGAATCAACTAGGGGAAATAACGTATGGGATTAGTCGATGATGTCCTACGTATACATAACTGGTACATAAGTGTCAATGATGGTCATCAGTCATTGATGATGGTCAACGATGATCAGTTAGAGTCAATGATTGTTAAACTTAGTTTAATTAGAGTGAATAATGTCAGTGTTATTCATACGTTTACATAAGTGGTGCATTATGTATTTATGTGCCACTAACATTTATTGGTCTATAATAAAGATTACGATATGCGAATTAGTTAGTTGGAAGTGTGACTAAGTAATTCAAAAACCCATCACTGATTCGTTTGCCGTTGACCTTTACCATGTACTAACTAATTATAGAGACTTATCAAAAACATACATTATAAGTAACCGATTGTCAATTCAATTAGTGATCACCATATTACCAGTCTAAGAAATTTCCCTTGAGACTTATCACAGGCATACACTGTAAGTAACCGATTGTCAATTCAATTAGTGATCACCATATTTCAAGTCTAAGAATTCCCCAAGTGACAAATCATTGTCTATATCGCAATTAATTGAGTAACACTTAGTTCGATGCTTAACTAGGGCCATAGTAGTCCAAATCGGCCAATTGGTCTATAACGGTCAATTATGGCAATCAAAGCCAATTATGGTTAATACTTATCAATGATGGTGGATTGGGATCAATAATGGTTAACGAGGCTCAATTAATCACAACATGATACTTTAGTTACCAGGAAAAAATGATAATTATTTTGTGATAACTAATACTAGAAGTTTGTTTACATTATCATTATATCTCACTTCAAACTTATTTATAATAAAAATTTAAAATATATTACACGTTTGTCTTTTAACTTCTAATTTATTTATAAAATATATTATTTACAACCTTCAAATTTGTTTATTATTGAAATTTTTAAAGTGAAAAGGAAATAAATAATGCTCGAAATCGCTCGATGTTCGATCGAAAAATGCTCGATTCGATTTTGGCTCGTTTCGGTTTTCGCTCGATTTGAATTTCAGCCGTTCGATTCTGTTCGGTTGGAAACGAGCCAAGCAACGAGCAAGCCTTCGCTCAGTTCGGCTCGGCTCGTGAACAACCCTACTCCTAGAGGTGAACAAATCGGTTTATAACCCGTAAATCTATTCTGGTTGGAACCTGTTAGATGCATGGGAACAAATGAAACCGGTTCGCGTAGGTTCGTGTTTTAATTTAAAAATATCAATTACCCGCCGATATGAATAATTTTTTTGATTTTACCCCCCAAAACTCATTTTTCCCTGTAAACCATAACATATCCGCTCACGCACACAAGAATGGGAGACCACTTTCTTCCCCAAACCAAATAAAAACAAAAATATTAGATTTCCTTCTCAATCTATAATACAAGTTTGGGAAAAAACGCCCCTTCAATTGCTTCGATTACAGTCAAAATCAGTTGTTCTATGTTTGTCATTCTCGAATTGAGGTAACAATTGACATTATTTATTGTTTATTTGAATAGACGAAATTATAATAATTAATAAGTGTTATACGAATGATGAAACTAGTCCATGGATATGCTTTCAAATCTTGAGTCAAGTATATCTCCAGGTATGCCCTAATTTACATCCGAATTTTTTCATGTAGCTTTTTTTGTGCTGCTTTTATTTATGTTCAGATATGGATTTGCATGATGTGAGTAAATGAAATGTGTAGTTTGATAAGTAGCATATTAATCTGATAGATTATTGTGCACTGTGCACACAAGCTGTTTGATAAAATGCTTGAACCAAACTCACATCAATTTCGTATTTACTTTTGCGCATCAGTCTTGTACTCTTAGATTTAGGTGTTGGTTTTATTATTAATCTGTTTTTGTTGATGGTGTAATAGAAAAGACTTCAAGAGTTTGTCTATACTTATTTGATTATCAGAACTACCTACAGCTTGTTTCGTTTTTATCTTTTTTTTCTTTAAAAATTTTATTGTTGTTTATCTTACCTTTAACTTGAATTTAAATTCAAAACATTTCAGTAACCAAATTGATTTTAAATTTGTGATTCAAAATGTGATGAACTTTTCTATGATTATGATAACTTAATTGTATTTGATTTTAACATTTAATCTTGTGGAGACTAAGAAAGTTCAATTTAAATGATTATTGTTACTTGTGGAACAAATTTTGTAGCAATTAACTTGCATCTTTTTTTTTTAATGGCAAATTGACGAAGATACACTTTATATTATCGTTTTTGCTTTCATTTTTACTTATAATAATCAGTTTTAGTTATCTATGTTACTAATCTCTTATTCGTAATCGAGCTTCAATTATCATTTTTTTTCTAAGATACACATGGTTCTCTCTATGTTAATTTTAGGTATCATATTCATTCATAGTGGTTTTTTCTAATGGAACAAAAGTCATAAGTTTGATTTTAGCATCAGATTATACTAATTATAGTTTGTGGAACGATTTGTTGATTTTATGCTGATTTTATTCTTATTTTATCTGATATTAATACGATACTAAACTGATTTTAGGCTAATTTTATATAATTTAAATGATTACAAAGTCCTTATTTCACTCGACTGTCTTCTATGCAATATAGCCTGATTAAATTTAATAACTTTGTGACAAGTTAATTTGATAAAATGGCCATTAAAGCCGTTTTGTTTGATTATTTCTCTACCGAATTAGATATTAGATTATAATTACTATGTATACATATTTCAAAACAGGCTGCTGTTTCTGGCTACTATATAAAACAATTATATGAATCTTACAAAAGGTTCAAACTTATACAATGAGAATGGGATTAAAACTGAGAACTTGAATCACTTAACTGTTTTCTGTTTGTTTCTCAAGTTTCTCATCGAGTTTCACAGCGTATCTTTTTTTTTTTGGATCAAGGTCTTAAGAACACCTAAAGGTGTTGGTTCTGTGTTTCGTAGGATAATTTTTGGTTTATAAATTGTGTATATCACGGGAAAAGTATGTTTTTTACTTATTTGTTGTATCATGTCGTGTATAGATATTATGTCATCTAGTTTGTTGTGTTATAATCTTGTTAATCTGTTTTCTTTGTTTTGCTGGAATGTGACCGTCATTTTTAATGCAGGGTTTAGAATTAGAATCTAGCAAATGGTCAATTGATGAACATGTTGTCTACTCAGTTCATGCTGATTTTGATCTCAGATAAGGTGAACTTTTAGTACAAGTTACACACTGCAGTGACTCAGTTGTTTTACATTAAAACCTCAAATATCCTTTTGCCTTTAATGAATCTTACTTGTTGTATCTTTGATTTTTGGAGTTCATTTAGCACACAATTGCATATGTTGGAGAATTTTATGGAACAAAAGCAAAATGAACTTGGAGTAACAAGTAACTCAAATTATGGGCAATGAGCTAAACTAAGAAGTGTAAAGAACACAACTGATATCGAACCACATCATAAATCTTAAAGAAGTCCAAGTTCAACGGGAAGTGATAAACAATAGATTGCTTATTGATAAGATTTTATGAATTGCTGTTTGTGATGATTGATTTGGAGTTCATTTAGGATTGATTTGTTGTAATGTACATTAAGCTGTAGTTACATGCTTCTTATTATTGTATTTCTTTTCTAAATTTTATTATGACGCAAATATCTGCATTTATCTATAACGACCGCTTAGCCAACGGTTGCAAATAACTCCAACCGCCTAGTCAACGGTTGCAAAAACTTCAACCGCTTAGCCACCGAAAATCAATGGTTGCAAAAACACCGACCTCTTAGCCACCGCGTCAAGTAATTCGCATTTTCGGTAGCAAATTTGCTAAATCGGTCGCTAAATTTGCTACCGTTTTTTTCGGTAGCAAATTTTGGTAGTAATTGCTTAATTTTTTAGTAGTGCACCTATATATTTGTTCATCATATTTTTTTGAGTAATTAGTAAACACGCATTAACATGTTTATGACATCAAAACACATCATATATATGTCTATGGAACAAAAGGTTTGGGGTTCAATTCTTAGTCTTGACATTTTTTTGTTGTCAAAAAAATGTACTAATGGACATAACTTGTACGCATTAGGATGTAAAAATAATAACTGATGTAAAAATAATAACTGAACTACCAAAGGATCCATGTTAACCATACCATGTTATTAAATAAATAGCACTTGTTAAAAGTTGTGGAATCTGAAACTTGCCCTCATGGGTTTGGTTTTTGAAAAGAAGAAAAAGAATACATCAGTTTTATGATGAATTAGACATTGAAGCAAGATATAACCCTAATACTTTACAATATGTAATAGCTTCTTAAGGTTTTATCAAACCCAAACTAATGTACAGAGTGTTTCACTAAATTAAAAAGAAAAAAAACAATAGGGAATTAGATGTAAGCAAACTCAACATATTTTGTCAGTGAACCTATTGTTTCACTGGATTTTTCCAAGAGAATATTAGTAGTCGCCAAAATGTTTGGGCATCATATCCCTTATACATGCCCAGTTAAGAAATTGTAGTTAAAAGCAATACCAATTGATTGAATCTTCATATTCATAAACAATCACATGATCTTAACATCTATCCGTGAATAGAACACGAATCATGACCTAAATCTGAATTACAAAATCCGAATTTGGATAATAAATTACGCAAAGTAATCAAATGCTAATTAATAGTTGAGAACTAATCAGATGAACCTTACCTGTAGTGATACGGTTTATAACGAGATAAAGTGAATTAATTTGATTTAGGGGATGAACCGATTTAGGGCTAAAATAAATAGGACGAAGAGCAATAATTTTACTAAGAGAGGAAATCAGTTGGGAAAAATTTTTGTTATTGAAATTTAAGTTTTGAGTGGGAAGTTCAACTTTTTTGGAAAACAATTTGGGGAAAGATACTTTGGTAAATTTCGGAAAGCATAAATTTAAAAGGAATGAAGTTACATCTCAAACGTAACTAAAGTGTCAAGTTTCATATTAAGTTATGTTATAATAAAACTCTAGCGAATAAACGTTTTATAAAACATATGTTTTATGAATACAAAATCAAGTGTCCTATTACGGTGTATTATAATAACACCACGATGATTAAGCATCCTATAAAGGTTAAAGTTATACGACTCAAGTGTCAAGTGTCCTATTAAGTTATGTTATAATAAACTCTAGCGAATAAGCGTCTACAAAACAGATGTTTTATGACTCAAATATCAATGTCCTATTACGGTGTATTATAATAACATCACAATGATTAAGCATCTTATAAATGTTAAAGTTATAAGACCGTAGTGTAAAATGTCCTATTAAGTTATGTTCTTATATGACATCGACTAGAAAGGGTCCTATAACACCGAACATTTATGACTTAACTACAAAATGTCCTATTAACTTATGTTATAATAAGATCTCAGTGATCAAGTGTCCTATTACATTACTACATAATGGGACACCAACAACTACATGTATTATAGGTTACTTTATTAGGATTTAGATTTTAAGTGTCTAATTAAGTTATATGATAATACGACCCCAAAGAATCATCCATCCTATTAAATAACTTTTTAGGATACCGGTTCTGTAGCGTATATTGTAAAAGGACCTCAAATGTTCATTTATCCTATTAAATAGATTTTAGGACCCTATTTCACAAGCGTCCCACACCAAAGGTCCTAAAAAGCCCTTTTTGTTGTAGTGACTCCAAGTGGTTATTAGTGTGTGTAAATGTTATGATGTAACTTGGTTGTTATGTAAATGATGTAATGATATAAATTGTGTTGTTGACAAGTAGAGGTAGGGTGTGATAGAAGTGGCAAGGGTCTAGTAAGGGTGTTAGTGGCATGACGACAGTACGTGGTAGGGTAAGCCTATACGTGACTTCGTTATTTAAGTGGCATAACGTGAGTGCGTGGTAGGGTAAGCCTGTACGTGCCTTCGTTATTAAGTGGCATAACGTGGGTGTGTGGGAGAGCAAGCCTTTATGTGCTTTCGTAAACAAGTGGCTAAGTGGTTAAGAGGCAGTTAAGTGGTAAGGGCAACAGGTTAGACAGTGGACTACGTGTCTTCGGACACGTATATAATTGCATGTAGTGGTTGTATAGTAAGTTGCTTGATTAACTAGAACTCACTCAGCGTAGCTGACTTTTAGTATGCACGCAGGTGAGCAGATTAAAGAGCTAGCATGAGGATGGCACATGTCATAGATTGAGCGGTTGACATCTGAATTTGAAAGAAATGATGTTTTAAATGTGATGTACTATGTTACATTTTTAAAGACAAGTTATATATTTTGTAACGAATGATTGAAGTTAATATTTCCGCGAAAGGTTTTAATTAACTCTGATTTGTAGAACTGTGTTTATGAGTAAATCCGACATTAAATTAGGGCTATTGGGTTAGGGGCCTTACATGGTGGCGGTGGCGATGATGGTAACGGTCAGGCGGTGGCGGTGGTGATGGTGGTGGTTTGGTGGTGTGGTGGCGGCGATGGTAGTGGTGGTGTTGTTAAGAAAGCAAGGTGAGAGAGGGATGGAATGAAAAAATAAAGAGATGAGAAGTAATGGTTTTGATGAAATGTGATTATATGAAATTGATGATTCAATTCCATTGAGCAAACAAACACCATTTTTTTCATTCTCACACAATAAATCATTCCATTCATCGTGTCATTATAGCATACCAACACTATCTTAATTTTATAATAATTAGATTAATCAATCTAATTATTTTATAATAGTTGGAATGGATGTTATACCAATTAACTGAAGCTTAACTTTTGACCCTACCAAAATAGTAACAGACAACCTAATTATCGAAAATTCCAAATATAGTTTCATTCTAGTCAAATTATAGGTTTAAAATTAAAAAAATTTCGTACCAAACTGTGTGAATGAGGAATTGTATATATATATAACTAACTTTAGAACTCATGTGACACACGGAAAGCTCAAAAGAAATACAATTAAACTATAGAAATTAAATGTTTAAATTAAAAAAAAACTATATTTTATTAAATTAAATAGTTTAATAAGTTTAAATCATATTTTCTAATAAAATATTCATACGAACTCACGGTGCATTCTCACGCAATTTCTTCATAATCACGAAAAAGATCCACATAGTAGTATAAGTTGTAATTATATTGTTTTAATGGAATAGCGAATTTAACAAAAGATAATAAGATGTTTCATTATAAATGACATTGAAAGAGAACATCATATATAAAATTAGCATGAATAAAACACGTTTTTGTATTACAGATTTGAAATATATGGATGAGAATTCTATGGAGGTTGAATGAACACGTGAGAATAAAATTTCTATTCATTCATAATTTTTCTCGTTTTTATATTCTTAGACCTACAAGTATTGTTCATTGATTTTTACCAAATCATCTCATACACTGAAAAGTCTTTATAAATTGATTTAATATAAAAAGGTAGATATCATGGCTTCCTTAAAGGTATAAATATTTTATTATATTGTCATAAATACCAACATATTTTTAATCTATATAATTTAGGTAACTTCTTATTTGATTAAATGATGAATTGATGTTTTGATTACACTAACATAAATAGGTTTTCAATAAAAATAGTAAAATAGTTTGAGCAGAATATGTTAGCTAAGAATAAATCTCCAAATGACATGTGTTTACAATTATTTTACATTATTAAAATATATGTAAATGGGCATACTAAAAAAATTGCTATAATACTGCATCCTAAAAAAGGGATAACAAATTAGCATAAAAACAATTAATTATGGATCAAATTCGGGTATAAAAACATGTGGAGGAAAAGTTTATTTTGGTCAACCATTTCTTCTACAAACCCACATATATAAAAACATGCCGAAATGTGTGGGGGGGTTGGGGGGGCGATAACCTTTTGTCACCGTTGTTGGTGGAAAAAAAATTATATAATAATAATATTACCGTTGTAAACGGTTAAAAAAAATTTTAATAACAAATTTAATTTAAACAATATATATATATATACACACCCTTCTTCTACAAACCCATATCCATTTTATACACTATACATAACCAAATTCTTCAAAAATACAACCAAAATGGATCCTAGAAAACAACCCAAACCAACCGAAGCACCCATTATGTAACACTCCGGCTAAAGCAGAAACCCCTGAGTTGTGACGTACAGATTGCTCAAGACACATATGACATTATTAAGTGACAATATTATCATTAATTAATTTAAACATCAGTACACAATTTTGTAACAAGAAATACATGTGAAATACAAGAACAATTTAACAACTTATCCATTTATTGAAATACCCTAAGTTCTAATGTCTTATTCTTGTGACAACTTCGAATAGATGTACCTATAGCATATATATATATATAAAATAATGTCAACTAAATGAATAGTTGGTGAGTTCACACAAGTTTGATATAAGTACATAAAAATCTACAATTCCATGAACAAGTGTAAATGAGCAATTAAGGTCCTTTCCAGTTGGGATTGTGCACCATTGTACTCGGATAATAGCGCAAATAAGTGTCATTTCCGTTGGTAACAACCAACGTACTCGGATCGGGGGTCCATACTCCACTCATAACATCGAGGTCCTGAGTGCATAGGGGGGGGGGGGGGAGCGTATAATCATACTTAATGAGGAAACCATGAGCACACAATTTTTGAGCAAGTAATCAAATAAACACACAAGTCCATGTAACGAATTGTAGTTTGTAAATAATGAATAAACGAAATTGTAGTTTGGATAGGATATATATGCTACTCCCAAAAGTAATAAAAGAGTAAAAGGGGGTGAGAGAAACTCACCTTGAAGTTGAAGACAAACTTGAAATAAAACCGAAAGTGCGTAATTGAACCCGAAGCAATTGAACGTCACGAACTATAATTAAAAGTACGAAATTCATTATTACTAACGACTTTAAAAAGTAAATAGACCGTGTTGTCGGGAATTAGAAGTGTTCAATGTATATTTTATTATGGAGTTGGATATTATAATATTATTTTATACATTAACGGGATTTTAACGAATTAATATTTTAATATTAAATTACGAGGTTAATATCGAGTTTGAATATTATAACGTAACGTAATTTTGAGTGTGATTAGTGTATTTTATTTTGAAAAGAAATATGTTAACGAATTTTAAAGTATAGCGAACGAAAATATGTATACATATAAAATATGTTTTACGAGTTTAAACAAGACTTGACGAGTTTGAAATTTACAACGATTATGAATTATGGATCTTTAACGGAGTTTTAACTTGAAAATAATTATGTTAGCGTGTTATAAAGTTTAACGAATTAATAGTTTTTAATATAATATTAAGTGGGTTTCTAACGAACAACTTAACGGAAACGAAAGTCAGATTTATGAAAGTTTGGTTTTTTGAATGCAAATGCTAAAAATGAGTTGAAACAATTATTATTTAACTTAAAAAGATTTTTATTTAATTTTTAACAATTTTTAATAAATTTTATTTGATTTTTAACATAATATATAAAGCTTAAAAAAATGAAAACAAAAACTGTCATGAACCGGATTTGAAACCAAAGTAACTCAACCACTAGACCAGATTGTTATCTGGTTAGAATATGAAAACAAGTTCTTATATACTATTACCCAAAAACATCATCTTCTTCAAGAAAAACTAGATTCAATACTCTCAAATTGTTCCATGTTTGATTAATTTATGTTAGGGGTTTTGTTAATTAGCTAAAAACAAATCAAAACCAAATAAATAATACCTCGTATGGTGTCGGATTGATGGCGAACGGAACTCGCCGAAAAACGGGTTTCGCCGGAACGAATAGAGGTTTTAAAGGGTGTATTAGATAGAGATGAGGGTGTGACCGAGTTTAGACGAATCCTAGGGTCCTATTTATAGGCTCAATTTGGTCGTATTACGTTTAATGGATAATTATTAAAGTTTTAAATTTTCGGCGGTTTACCCGGATTCAAATATGTGATTTAAGGTTGTTATAATTGGTTAATTATCTTGATTATTGATATTAGTTAGTGGAGAAACGCGTTGGATCAAATGTTAAAGCCGAAAGCGCGTTAAAAGATGGTATACGGAGTCGCCGGAAAACCGCCAAAATGACACCGGAAAATTGGGGATGATGGGCTGTTGTTGCTACATTTTAACAATTATTATTATATTATATTTTAAACACAATTTACACAAGTAACCCCTGAACTTTAAACTAACCTTAAAACTAAATTTAAAATATATTTACAATATAAACCTTTTAACTTTAAAATGTTTTATCTATAAAAGAAAAGTTTATTTTCTTGAATAACTTTTGAATTACACCCGGATAGTTCGGACTCGTTTAAGTAAGGACTCGACATTTCGTTTTTTGAACAAAATCAATAGAGAACGAACAAAATGTAATTTAAATCATCGGGAATAGTGTATAAATAATAAACGGATGATATGTGTCACACCCCGACCAAAGGCGGCGGAACATGCCAGGATATAAGGATTTCCCATAAGCACATAACACTAATTAAAACGACAATATTTAACAAACTTATTTCATTTCACAACATCGAAAATGTCACATAACAAATACTCATAAGTATCCATAACAAGATATCACAAAATATAGCAAATTAAATATTGTTCATTTTACTAATATCCTAAAGGTCTTGATGACGTTTTCTTCACAATCCCAAATCAACCAAGATGCAAACCTGTAACATTTCATACAATAAAGTTTATCAACACAAAGGTTGGTGAGCAATTCATAAGTTTGAGCATATAGATATATAGTAAGAAAGAGCTACAAAACTCGTATACGAAACAATAAATAAAAGCAATAATTTGGATAAAATCGCTAATAGATTTACATTAGCGACACCTAACTATAAGGGGATGCCAAATAGTCTAGGATTTTATAGTTATCATTAATTGCATTACGTTAACGACACCTTGCTATAAGGGGATGCCAAATAGACTAGCATTTTATACTTCCACCAACCAAAAGCGATAAAAACATAGGCATATAATCATAGAACACCAAATCTTGCAATTATTCAAGTAAAGTATACAATAACGTTTGTGGTTTAAGATTCAAGTATAAAACATTTAGTTGACTAAGTATGAAACGTCACCCCCAAAATAAAAGATGGAAAATGGGGTATGAAAGTACTCACGTCCAAGTAATAAACTTAAAAGATGATAATTTGAAGATTTGCCTGAACAACGAGTTTAACGAACAAAGACTAAAATGAAAGAAGTCTCGCATTTAGAAAGGTTGTCTTGATAGTCTTTAAATAAAATAAATGTTGAGAAATGTAAACAATTAGAGTTCAAGGTTTAAAATGTAACTATTTAAGAACTTATAATAATAACTCTTTGAAAATGTAAGTTTGCTAGAAACCGGGTTTAAGTACCAAAGGTATCTAACCTTTGGTATCTAACCTTAATATTTACCAAAGGTAATAAGGGGTACTACCTTTGGTACTTAAACCCGGTTTCTAGCAAACTTACAGTTTTTGTTAGACCCGATTTCAAATCCGGTTCATGGCAGTTTTTGTTTTCATTTTTTTAAGCTTTATATATTATGTTAAAAATCAAATAAAATTTATTAAAAATTGTTAAAAATTAAATAAAAATCTTTTTAAGTTAAATAAAATTGTTTCAACTCATTTTTAGCATTTGCATTCAAAAAACCAAACTTTCATAAATCTGACTTTCGTTTCCGTTAAGTTGTTCGTTAGAAACCCACTTAATATTATATTAAAAACTATTAATTCGTTAAACTTTATAACACGCTAACATAATTATTTTCAAGTTAAAACTCCGTTAAAGATCCATAATTCATATTAACTAATCGAGCAATTTCAATAACGCTTATATTGGAATCGTAGTGTAAATATATAATAAATTTGGTTGTGAACGCATAACGCCCCCAAAATTATAAAGAGGTAAAAAGGGGGATGTGAATTTACTTACCTTACAGAGTAGGATAAATGACGACGAGATAATAAAAGAAGAGCTAGGATGAAAATGGTCAAGCTTCTAGAGGTTTGCCGACGACAATTATTCCTAGTTGTTAATGATAGAGTGAGTTAAACATAAATGACAAAATAATATGATGGATCTTGGGTCTCGATGAGGTTATTAATATGTAACTAGTTTTATTATCATAATCATACAGTTGTTGTGATTTATTAATGTTATTACTATTATTATTATTATTAGTATTTAATTACCGTTATTATTAATTAAAATAAATATTACTTGTTGATAAATAAGTAAAATATTATGTAATATATATAAACTAACGTGGAGGTTTAAAATAAAAATTATTATGAACAACCTAAAATAGTTTGGTTTATTAATGTAACGTTTATTTATATAGCAAATGTAAAAATGTGATTAAAAGATTTTTTTTTAAAGATAAAACTATAAAACCGGGTTTCGTGAGGCTTAGAGGTTTGGTTTCGACACAAATTAACATTTGTTAGTTGATATTTATGAGTAATATTAAATATATTAATGGAAAAAGTAATTAAAAAAATAAAGTATGCCAAACCGCGTCCAGGCATTGGGCTGGTGCCTGGCCGGTTCTGAGTGTCTTAAACAAACGCGCATCAGCCGTTGGGCTGGTGCCTTAACTTGTTGAATGAAATAGATTTCGTAAAACATAAACAGGTAGTCTCAAGAACACCCCAAATCAAACGAACCCTAGATCTGGGTTTGTTCAATTCTTTAAAAGTTGATTCAATTAGAGTTAGGGTTTTTGTTTATTGATTAAAAACGATTATGAATAAATGTTTAATTACTGTAAGTGATGATGTATAGAGGGTGAACAACGAATAGGGTTTGCGGCTCTTATCTTGAATGCAAACTGGATCTTAACTGCGGCGTAGGAGATATTAGACTTAGGGGTTTGGGTCGCGATGTAGTACGGAGGGTGTGGACGAGTTTAATTGCAAAATGATCGAGTTTATATAGTGTTATGAAGGGGATTTGAGCCTGTAAGACCCCGTTACCGGTGCCTCACTTTAACGTTGGATTTACTCATAAACGCAGTTCTAAATATCAGAGTTAATAAAATCATTCGCGGAATATAAAAAAAACATTCAAACCATTTCATTACATAACCATATTTCTTGTCTTAACAATCATTCCAAATCATTTAACATAAAACATTTTCTTTAAAATTACATAATATTTCCTTGAGATGCCAGCTTCTTCAAGTCCATGCCATATGTCTCCCTTTATGCAACCTGCCTCAATCTACTCACCCGCGTGTATACTAAAAGTCAGACACGCTGAGTGAGCTCTATTTAATCATACGACATACAATATGTTCACATACTTGCACATGTGCCCAAAGGTGTGTACATTATTCATACTTTATTTTACTTGGATAACTATCCATACTATATAAAGAGCCTTCCACCCTATAACCTCACAGATATTATAAGGGTCTGGTCCCCAACATCACAGATATTATAAGGGTCTGGTCCCTATTCTCACAGATATTATTAGCGTCTGGTCCCTTTATTTTGTGCTACTATAAAATACTTGTCCTTTACATACTTGCTTTAATAACACGTGCAATATCCGAAGATCGTTCACGTACTGTTTACATACCATACATATATCATTCATACATCATACATACTTCATTCATACATCAATCATACATTATATATATCATTCATATCTTTAGCTACCACCTAACGGTCCATGCAAAATCTGTAACAACCCGGCTAAAGCGGAATACGCCCGAGTGTGACGTACAGATTGCCTAAAACACATGTGACACTATTAAGTGACAATATTATCATTAATTAATTTAAACATCAAGTACACAAGTTTGTAACAAGAAATATAAGGGAAATACAATAACAATTAACAACTTGTCCATTTATTAATATAACCTAACTTCTAGTGTCCTCGTCACGGCAACATTCTCTAAATAAGGTACCTGTAGCATATATATAAAATAATGTCAACTAAATGACTAGTTGGTGAGTTCACACAAGTTTTGATATGTTTACATAAAAATCTACAATTCCATGAACAAGTGTAAATGAGCAAGTAAAGTCCTTTCTAGTTGGGATTGTGCACCAACGTACTCGGATAATAGCGCAAGTAAGTGTCTTTTCCGTTGGTAACAACCAACGTACTCGGATCGGGGGTCCATATTCCACTCATAACATCGAGGTCCTGAGTGTATAGGGGGGGCGTATGATCATACTTAATGAGGAAACCATGAGCACGTAATCTTTGAGCAAGTAAGCAATTAAACACACAAGTCCATGTAACGAATTGTAGTTTGTAAATAATAAAATAAACGAGATTGTTATGTTGATAAGATATATATTCTACCCCCCCTAAATGTGTAAAAGCATTAAAAGGGGGTGTGAGAAACTCACATTTGATATTGAAGACAACTTGAAATAATAACCGAAAGAGAGTTAACAAACGAAGCAATTGAATCTCACGAAACTATAAATAATAACGAAGATACAAAAATCAAGGACTAGCTACAGGAATTATAAAGTTAATTAACTTATGGTAAATGGGGACTTGGGGATTTTTAATGAGTTTAACAAAAATGAATAAAGTTTATATAAATCATTTGATGTTTATTAGATGAAGAATGATTTGTAGACAAATAATTATAAATTTTTAATATAAGATTAAATAATAATATTAATTACAATTTATGATTAAAAATTTGTTTCTAAGTAACATAATTAATTAATTAACTTAAATGTTTTGCATGAATTCTCTTAAAGAAAATTATAAATAGTAGTTATGTTGAAATAAAATAAACAATAATTAATTTACTCAATTATTAATTCAAAGATATGAAGTATGTTATATCTATTGTAAAATATTTTAAATAAAAGGAATTTTTATCAATAATCTTATTTAAAAGAAAGTTTATAAGTTATGATGATCAATGAATCATAAGATTTAGATAAATATATATTCATGTTTGTTCTTGCAAAATAACTAGGCTTGATCCAAGATTTTAGAAAAATCAAAGTGTTCATCTTGGATATCCATGATCATAATGATTCTTAAAACCAATATATAATATTTTTATGATAAAAGTAACATGATCATGAAGAACAACTTATTAACATGTATGAACATTCAAGATAAAATCAAAATGAAAGCTATAAAATGCTTGAAATAGTAACAACTTACTTGTTAGTGCTCTTAAACTTAAGAAAAGAATGGATTGAGGTGTGAAAATAATGGAGGATTTGTCCTCCTTTTATATTGAAAATATAGAGTTGTTATGTCTTAAGGAAATTATGAAAATTAATCATATTTAATATATTAAAACACAAATTAAAAATTGTTTAATAGGGTATTCAAAAGGTTTAACTATTTTAATAAATTTTATTGAATTAAATCATTCATTAGTTTTTATTAGTTAAGTAACATATGAAAAGATGATGATGATAATAATAATAAAATTAATAATAATAATTATAAATAATAAAAGTAGTAGTTGTAGTTAAATAATAATTCTACTAAATTGCATGGGGCATGTACATAAATATTTGATCTTGATTATGAATGTTTTAAATGAGTATGTAATACTACAAGGGTGGTGAAATGTATAATAGCATAGAAATTATCACATAAAATACATTAGTGAAAATTGAGATTAATTAATAATATTATAAAAATATATAAATTTAAATAGAAACAAAACCGAAAATTTAAAATGGGCCGGGTTTTCGGGTTTGAAAAGTAACGAATGTTACAATATCCGAAGATCGTTTATGCACCGTCAAGCAATCATCATACATAATTCATATAAGGCATACACTTACCACTTAAGGTAAGTGTATTAACTATCACGTCGAGTATGTACACAGCCCCGAAAACATAACAAGGAAGTGGGGCTAGAAACTCACCTAAACGCGGTTACGTTCACCGTTAATGGTTATTCCCTTCTTTAGCTGTGCACGACTAACTGTATAACAATTACACGTATCAATTATCTATCGCTATCCATATCGTATTTCTAGTTTTATTATAACCCACATCGAACGGAGGTCCGGTGGCAGGCCCCTGGCAGCGGGGTCTAGGGGCGGCAACCCCTAGTAGGGTCCAAGTGGCAGAGCCCCTGGCTGGGGTCGAGCCATTCTGTCATTTTGTCACATTTTTCATTAGAATTTTGAATCATTAATTAATTTGCTAACTTAAAAGTTCAAGGGATTCTTTGTAATTAAATCATTCTTTTTCTAAGTCTATGGACCATTCTGTCATTTTGTCAAACTTTTAATTCGTTACTTGGTTCTTAACAAACTGGCTTATCTTAGCGAACTGGTTCTTATAATGAATTGAACCCTTTAATGAACTGGTTGTTAAAAGAATCAGTTCATGTAACGAATCAATCCACGTAACGAATTGGACCTTCCAATTCGTTATCTTCATAACCCATATCCATTTAACCCAACACTAGCCCGACTCATAACAACTCGTATTTTCATTTATTAAACGAAACTAGAAAAACGGGATGTTACAAGTCTTCCCTCCTTAAAGAGGTTTCGTCCCCAAAACCTAACTATTACATAAACAAATTGGGATAAAATTTGCGCATCTCTTCTTCAACTTCCCATGTAGCATCCGATCCCTTGCGATGCTTCCATATCACTTTCACTAGTGGGATAACTTTATGACGAAGCTGCTTTTCCTTGCGGTCCACTATTTTGATTGGTTGCTCAATGTAGTTCAACTGTTCATCTACCTCAATGTCCATTAATGGCACATGAGACACGTCATTGGCTAGACATTTTCTCAGATGAGAAACATGGATGGTTGAGTGAATTCCTTCTAGCTCTTCAGGCTATTCCAGCTTGTAAGCCACTTCACCTACACGATCCATAATCTTAAACGGTCCAATGTATTATATATTATATAGATATGAATATTATATTAACTCTATTATGCTTTAAATGTAAACATATATTAGTAATTGTTGTTATAACAAGATATACAAGATATAATTTTTATACGTAAACTATGAAAACCAAGATTGTATAAATTACTTGCAAATTCATACAATTTCATTATAAAATATTTTAATTTATAGTTTAGCTTTTATGTTTTTATTTTTATTATTATGTGTATCAATTCATTTTTCTTTGTTCACGGGCCATGTTTATTGTGTTGAATTTTGACACTACAATTGACTGACAATTTTATTAATTAACATCTACATATACCAAACATTTGAATATATAAATATTATTAATCTATCCATTATCTGCAATATATATAAACGAGACATTTAAAAGTTCTCTGGTTGCTCCCTAAATTCCCGTAAGCCATCAGATTACATTATTTGTAAATGGAGGTTTCTCATGCATTTGACCCGAATTCACGGGTATGGTCTCATCAAACCCAGATATTTCTTAAACGGGTTATAACATCTCATTAAATTAAAAACTAATCTCACCAAATATTTGATATAAAAATCCTATAAAGTAGGGATATAAAAAAAATTAATATCTGATTTATTAAAAAATAGATATATATTATTTATAATTAAAAACAAATTTTATAGTAAGAAAAATAAACGTGTCTTGAGTCTCATCAAAACTCATATATCTTTTAAACCAGGTTATAACATCTCATTTATTTTTTAAACAATTTATTATTAAACCATAAGTATATATTATTAACTTTTATACAATAATAAAATAAAAATTCAAAAAATAAATAAATATAAAAACAAATAATATAAATCAACCCCTTAATAGAGGGATAAAAACTAGTACAACTATATTTTATATAATTATGTATAAGCTTGAACATCAAGTGACCATCCAACGTGGTATTTGACTATTTGGTCACGCTACCATCAAGTCCTTCATCATGACACAAGGCAGGCGATCAAGAAGTGAAGAGTGCAAGAATAAATATATGGATATGTATATTTATGTATGGCCTACATGATCATTTATATTATAATAGATCAAAGTTAATTAATTATACCTTATTATTATATTAGCTAGGTAATTGTTGATGGACCAAATTACCCTTTCATGCTAATCAAGGGTTTCCCCTTTGATGTATATAAATATGAAGAGACTAATTAACATCATACAACTAACCCTAAACCCTCACATAAATTCGTGAGCCTCTCTCCCTCTATATTATTCGGTTTCTCAAGAACCTTAATCCCCATCACTAATATACATCCTAAAGGGGAACCCGACCAAGCTGACTGTCATGTCGACTGGATCGTTGTCATCAGCCGTGGCCTCTCTCTCTGTTGTGACATGTATGTTTTAGTTGTAGGTTTATCATAATATTCATGTTTTCTATTATATACATGAAGAACTGATCAACATGTGGTATCAGAGCGATGTTGATTAATCAGTTCTTCATGTCTTCCATTAACTCAGGATCTAAACCGGAAGACATGGACTAAAAACTGATAAACCCTAACAATTTTCGGTTTTTTATTAATTCGTTTTATTTATTTACTGTTTTGATTAAAATCGGAAAATATACAAACCCTAAAAATTTTTCGGTTTTAAAAATCGTGTCTGATATAAACTAATAGTTTTCAAAATATGGTAAATTAATGATTATTCGTGTTCATAAAAGTTTTCGAAAATCTGGTATAATCTGGTTCAATATATGGATTGTTATAATGTTTTACTAATTTTTTTGATTAAGATTTAGACCAAGATATTTCGAATTCTGTAAACTTAATAAAGGAGTTACTTTGAAAATAATCAAATCTTGGATAAACAAACAATCCTTAAGAATTCAGATTAATCATTATTAACTGTTCATAAACTTATGGGTGTATGTGTTTACGGCTAAAACAGTTCCCGAAAACGCATCAAACCAGAAAACTAAATTTCCCGAGACTAATTCTTTTTTCGTGAACAGTACACTGAAAATTTTTAAGGGGCTCCACCTCGAACCCCGGGCTAATATCTTTTTTGCTATTAATTGTACTAATGTTTTGTAAATACTTACAATTCATATTGATTACTTTTACAAAACATATAAAAAGCTTAACTTGAATGAATGATGATGTATACTTCTGCCCAAAGGTGATGTGATACATTTAACATATCATTCAAGTCTAAATACAAGCTATGTTAGTTTAGCTTAAACATGATTTAAATGTATCACTTCTGCCCAAAGGTGATGCGATACATCTATATCAAAGCAAAACTAACTCGTGCATAATTAAAATGGTTGTTTCACTTCTGCCCAAAGGTGATGTGTTACAATTGTTTTACACATATACTTTAGTAAAATTTAATTCTGCCCAAAAGTGATTTATCTTTTATTTAAGTAGAATTTTATTAATTACATTAATCTATTATTTTGATGTTAATAATAGATATTAATTATCACAGCTTCATAATTTAAATGGTTCTTATCTATGCCTGCATTAGTTTAAATTACCCCTAGTTCACTTTAAGTTCCTTCTAGTTTAGTATCTTAACATTCTCATATAAATTCCAATAACAGCTCCCAATGGTGGAATCACATCATTAACTGGAGATAACTTTGCTGCCTGGAAGGAATCTCTTATGCTTAATCTTGTCTTCTTGGATTTCGACTTTGCTCTAAACGAGGATCAACCTCCGGAACTAACCGCTAACAACTCTCCTGCTGAGCACTTACTTTTCGAAAAATGGAAGAGATGCAACCACATGTCTCTAATTCTTATGAAAAACTCCATTGGCATGCCCATAAGAGGATCCATTCCAGACTCTGAAAATGCTAAAACCTATCTGGCTTTTGTGGATGAACAATTCAAAGGAACGTCTAAGGCGCATGCTAGTACTCTTATTCTCAAACTGGTGACTACTACGTACGATGGAAGGAATGGCATTCGTGGGCACATTATGATGATGAATGACATGGCCCATAAGCTGAAGGGATTAGACATGGAGATCAACGACGGTTTTCTGGTACACTTCATCATGACCTCTCTTCCACCTGCCTATGAAGATTTCAAGATCAATTACAACAACCAGAAGGACAAATGGACCATGAGTGAGCTGATTGCTATGTGCGTGCAAGAGGAAGAGCGTATGAAGATGGACAAACCTGAAGTTGCTTACTTTGCCACCAGTTCCAAGAAGAGGAAGAACACTAATCCAAGAAAGGAGTTTGCTAAAGTTCAGAAGAATAATACAGGTGCCTCAACCAGCTCTCATAACTCCACTGGAAAGCCTTTCTGCAAGTTCTGTAAGAAGTACATTCATAAGCAGAAGGACTGTTCAGACTTTAAGGAGTGGCTGGCTAAGAAAGGTAATGATCTCTTTATGATACTTGAGTCCTATGATTTAACTGTTCCTGCTAATACATGGTGGTTTGATTCTGGTTCTATGGTTCGTGTAACCAATTCTACTCAGGGATTCCTTTCAATCCGGAAGCTGGAGAGAAACCAAAGAACACTAAGACTGGGGAATGATAAAGAACTTGAATTCAAGGCTGTGGGAACTTTACAATTAATAATGATACCTTGTATCAGGACCAAAGTGTATTAAACTTTATGATACCTTATATATTCCTGAGATTACTCGGAATCTTGTATCAGGACCAAAGTTAGACATGGACAGTTTTGATGTTTCTCATGGTCGTGGCAAACTTACTATTTCTTTAAATTCTCAAGTGTTTGGTTATGGCTTTTTGGATGGTGGTCTTTATAGATTAGAACTAGATGGTAATTTTTCTAAATCTTTGTTGTCATATAATATTAATGAATCACTCACAAATATTAAAGAGAAACGAGACTTAGAAACTTCTTCTATGTTGTGACATCAACGTTTAGGCCACATCTCCCGAGACCGGTTAGCCCGCCTCGTGAAGAATGAAGTCTTACCCCATCTCGATTTCACCGATTTTGAAACATGTGTCAAATGTCTTAAAGGCAAAATGACATCAGCAAATAGGAAAGGCGCGACCAGGAGCTCTAACTTATTAGAACTCATTCATACTGATATTAGTGGTCCTTACCCCATTGCTGGCATAACTGGACATACTTCATTTATCACTTTCATTGATGATTATTCCCGATATATGTACTTGTATCTCATTAAAGAAAAATCTGAATATGTAACAACTTTTAAAGATTATAAAACTGAAGTTGAAAAACAATTAGATCGTCAAATAAAAGTTGTCAGATCAGATAGAGAAGGTGAATATTATGGAAGACATACTGATGTGGGCTAGGCCCCTGGTCCATTTTATAAGTTTTGTAAGAGCCATGGGATCGTGAACCAATATACCATGCCAGGTACTCCTTAGCAAAATGGTGTCGCTGAACGGAGAAATCGAACCCTTATAGATATGGTAATGCAGTATGTTAGCCAACACTAATTTACCTCTATTTCTCTGGACTGAAGCCTTAAAAGCAGCCATTCATATACTCAATAGAGTTCCTTCTAAGTCTGTCTGTCACACCCCGACCAAATGCGGCGGAACATGCCGAGGTGTAACGATTGCCCATAAGCACATGACACTATTAAAGCGACAATATTTAATAAACTCATTTCATTTCACAACATTGAAAATGTCACATAACAATATTCATAACAAGTCACAACAAAATACAACAAATATAACAAATCAAATATTGTTCATTTTTGCTAATACCCTAATGGTATTTGAGACGTTTTCTTCAAGAATCCAAAATCAACCAATATGTAAACCTATAACATTTCATAAAATAAAGTTTATCAACACAAAGGTTGGTGAGTAATTCATAAGTTTGAACATATAGATATATAGTATGAAAGATCCACAAAACTTGTATACGAAACAATAAATTAAAGCTATAAACTTGGATATATAGTTATCGCTAAACAAGTTAGCGACACCTAGCTATAAGGGGATGCCAAATAGTCTAGGATTTTATAGTTATCGTTAATTGAATTACGTTAACGACACCTTGCCATAAGGGGTTGCCAAATGGTTTAGGATTTATAGTTCCAACATCCAAAAGCGATAAACACATAGACATTTAAGCATAGAACACCAAATCGAGCAATTATTCAAGTAAAGTATACAATAACATTTGTGGTTTAAGACCCAAGTATAAAACATTTAGTTTAGATAAGATGAAATGTCACCCCCAAAATAAAAGATAGAAAACGGGGTATGAAAGTACTCACGTTCAAGTAATAAACTTGAAAGATTGATTATTTGGAGATTTGCCGGAACGACGAGTCTAACTTACAAAGCCTAAATAAAAGGAAGTCTTGGATATAGAAAGGTTGCCTTAAAGATCTTTAAATAAAATAATTGTTGCAAAAAGTAAACAATTAAAGTTCATGGTTTAAAATGTAACTATTTAAGAATTTAGAATAATAACCCTTTAAAAATGTAAGTTTGCTCGAAACCGGGTTAAAGTATCTAACCTTAATATTTACTTAACCAATGTTATATAATAAGGTGAGAAAAATGCTAAAATGCAAGTTCCATTGGGCTAAAGATACTAAAACGGGTCTTTAACGAGTGTTCGGGTTGTTGGTTTGGGTCTTGACGAATGGTCAAACCTAAAGTCAACTTTCCAAAATATTAATTGTTATGAGATAACTCAAAAAAACTTTATAAGACTTAACCAAGTATGTAGATCTATTGTTTTAGAACTAACAATGTACGTTAAGCGAGTGCTCGGTTTTGTCGGTCCAAACTTTGTTATGAGATCAAGTTGGATCCATCATTTCCAAGTACTTAAGAAAATAATAAAAATCAGTTTGTAAACTATTTTTAAAGAAATATACAAGTCTTGATAGCTAAAAAACGCACTTGTGTGTTTTAAGCGAGTAAAAATCCTCCATCTCACAACAAGTTCATAGATGGATTCCATATACCCATATATCATAGATCTTGTATAATAATGTAAAAATGAAAATATTTGAGTTCTACAACTAAAAAGGTCAACAACAAGTATTTTTAACAATAGTTCGGTTTCTATCTCACAATAAGTTCATAGATGGATTTCACATACCCAAGACTTCTATATGTGACTAACAAACTAAAATGAGCAGAAGTTAAGCATGGTTAGTAAGCAATAATAAGTTATATATATATATATATATATATATATATATATACATATATATCTATATATATATATATGTATATATATATATATCAAGAACACGAAGTTCTCCATGAAGCCTTGCCTTACGAGGTCCGAAACCTCACAGACCGGAGCCGGAGAAATAACTACCAAAGGTAACAAGGGGTATTATATTATATATATGTTGTGCCACCATAAACAAGTATTAATAAGGTTAGATTAACAAGTTAGAAAGAAAGATTAAACTCAATTTGACTTTTAGAAGTCAAAGCTTCAAGAACACTAATAAATAACCTTGAATCTTTGATGTTTGAGAGATAAATTTGGAGTTGTAGCAGGTGTAAATGAGGGGTAAAGAGTGTGTATATATAGGGGAAGGAGTTGGGTCAAAGATGGGTGTTAAACACAAGAAATTTCATGCAAAAAGGGTAAAAAACGAACACAAAACAAACAAAAACGAGTGAAGCTGCAGACCCTTCCTTCGTGCTACGCGACCGGCATAGGGGTCCCCCGTCGCGCGGCGCGACGGGGTGGATTTCCTGATTTTTCAATATTTTTAAAAATGGCAGTTTTGGCCCCTGAAGTTCGTTTTAAGTGATTTTTAAGCGTTTTAAAGATCGAAATGATTATTTTCAAGACCCAACAAGTGTAAAACAATATTGTAACATAAAATCCATCATTTTTATTATATCCAAAGTTTCGGTTTACAAAACGGGTCGGTTTACATAAATAAAGTTTACAAAACGGATACGAATCAAGACCCGAAATTGACGAATGTCACACTGTCCCTAAAACTCCTTATGAACTTTGGATAGGAAGGAAACCGAGTCTTAATTATATGAAAGTATGGGGCTGTATTGCTGAAGCAAAACTTTATAACCCTTTCCTAAAGAAACTTAACCCTAAAACTGTTACATGCTTCTTTATCGGGTATCCTGAAAATTCAAAGGGTTATCATTTCTATTGTACTTCCCATGTCACTCGTATCGTAGAAACCAAGCGTGCTGTGTTCCTGGAGGATTACAAGATCAGTGGGAGCAGTACTAACCCTTATGAAGAATTGCAAGAAATACAAGATGCGGGGGGAGACTCGTCGATTACTATAACTCCGGTTATTCCTCTTGTAACCCATGCAATTGAACCTTCTGCGCCACCTTCTCCACACTCAGAACCCGTTATAATAGAAAATGAAGGCACATCAAACACTCAAAACCAAGACAATGCTGAACCCGCTAATCAACTCAGGAGGTCATCTAGGTCTAGAAGACATACTAACTTTGATGATTATGTCACCTACTTGACTGAAGCTGACGCTGGAAAGCTTAATGATCCTATCTCTTATAATGAAGCCATGAGCAGTGATCAGTCTTCTGAATGGAATAAAGTGATGATTGATGAGCTTGATTCCATGAGGAAAAATGGCGTTTGGGATTTGGTAGAATTTCCCAACGGTGTCAAACCAGTAGGATGTAAATGGGTGTTCAAAACAAAACTTGATCCAAACGGGAACGTTGAACGCTATAAAGCGAGAGTGGTTGCAAAGGGCTACACTTAGAAAGAGGGAATTGACTATCAAGAGACTTGTTCACCTGTCTCTCGAAAAGATTCATTAAGGATCGTTATGGCCCTAGGATCTCACTTTGACTTAGAGGTGCATTAGATGGACATGAAAACCGCTTTTCTTTACGGCACTTTAGACGAAGAGGTGTACATGAAGCAACCTGAAGGTTTTAAACCTGAAGGTCAAGAACATCTAGTCTGTAAGCTCAAGAAGTCAATATATGGGTTGAAACAAGCATCACGTCATTGGTACCTAAAGTTTGATGAAGTCATGAAGAAACAAAGTTTTGCAAGGACTTGTAAGGCCCCATTACAGGTGCCTCACTTTAACGTTGGATTTACTCATAAACGCAGTTCATAATATCAGAGTTAATAAAAACATTCGCGGAATATTAAAACATTCAAACCATTATATTACATAACCATCCTTTCTTGTCTTAATGGGCATTCAAATTATTTAAACATAAAACATTCTCTTTTAAAACAACATAACATAACACTTCATTGAGATGCCAGTGTCTTCAAATCCATGCCATGTGCTTCCCCTCAAGCAAGTTGCCTCATTCTACTCACCTCCGTGCATACTAAAAGTCAGCTACGGTGAGTGAGTTCTAGTTAATCAGACGATATACAATACATTCACATACTAGCATATGCACCCGGAGGTACATACCTTCATATCTTTTTACACACTTACTTACATACGTACTTTCATTCTTTCTTTCGCACTTACTTACATACTTTCATTCATACATATACGTTTTAAAGAGCATTCCGCCCTATAACCTTCGTCGATATTATTAGGGTCGGTTCCCTACGTTCGCCGATATTATTAGGGTCGGTTCCCTACATTCGCCGATACTATTAGGGTCGGTTCCCTTCATTCTTCGACATTATTAGGGTCGGTTCCCTAAATTCGCGCTACTATAACATACCTGTCATTTACATACTTTCATTGACAATATGTGCAATCTCCGAAGAGCGTTCACGTACCATCAACATTTCATACATACATTGTTCATACATCATACATATTCATACATACGTCATTCATACATCATACATATCAATCATACCTTTAACTAACACTTGACGGCACATACAATATCCGAAGATCATTCACGCACCGTTAAGCAATCGTTATACATAAATCATACAAGGCATACACTTACCACCTAAGGTAAGTGTATTGACTATCACATCGAGTACGCACACAGCTCCGAAAACATAACAAGAAAGTGGGGCTAGAAACTCACCTCAATGCGGTTGCGTTCATCGTCTATGGTTATTCCCTTCTTGAGCTGTGCACGACTAACTGTATAATAATTATACGTATCAATAAACTATCACTACGCATATCGTCTTTCTAGTTAAATTATTACCCTTAACGAACGGGGGTCCGGGGGCAGCGCCCCTGGTAGCAGGGTTCTAGGGGCGGCAGCCCCTAGCGGGGTCCAAGGGGCAGAGCCCCTGGCTGGGGAAAAAAATTATTTTCATTAACTGTCTTAACATATTTTACATTAGGATTTTGAATCATTAAATAATTTGCTACTTAAAAGTTCAAGGGCTTCTTTGTAATTAAATCCTTCTTTTCTAAGTCCGGGGACCATTCTATAATTCTGTTAAACATCTGGTTCGTTACTTATCCTAGCGAACTGGTAACGAATTGAAACCTTTAACGAACTGGTTAATTAAACGAATTGGACTTATAACGAACTGGGCCCTTAGCGAATCAGTCCGTATAGCGAACCAGTCCAAGTAGCGAATTGGACCTTCTAATTTGTTATTCCTTTTAACGAATGGTCCATACGAATTAGGATCTGGTTCGTTAACTTTTCTTAACGAATTGCCTGACAAAATGCTTCTAATTCGTTAACTCTTCCTTAACGAATTACCTCTAATTCATTGACTTCCTTTAGTGAATTAGGGTTAGGTCAGGGAATATCATAACATTCCCTAACATCCTTATCCTCGTATTAACTTTACCGGCGCCGCATTTCCAGCGCCGCCGCCGGAAAGCCGCCAGAAAACCGCGGATTCGCTGGAAAAAACGAATTTAGACTCGTTTTTCACCGTTTTTTGCCCCGTTTGATCCAGATCTGAGCTAGGGTGATCCCTAAGCTCATCTTAGGTTCGGTTTATACCCGAATCCACCCGGATCTCGTGGCTTAAACGGTTTAACGGTGTCGACTCGTCGTTTCGTGACTATATCTATTGGTTAAAGCTCATACACGATCATAGTATCATTACCTTGGATCGGGATCGGTTTTCCTTGGTGATTTCGGCTAGAGAGAGGCTAGATAGAGAGAGCTTAAGTTTGTGTTTGAGAGGTGTATGGAATATGTGTAAATGAATGAAAATTGGGTATTAAAGGTTTATATATTTATGGATCATGGGCTTAGCCCATGGTCTTTCCTTCTTTCTTTCATACCCAAGTCCATAACCCATATCCATTTAACCCAACACTAGCCCAACTCATAATCTAGTTATCTAAACCGATAACGACCCACTATAAAATAGACGAAATTTATTTTATTATTATAACCAAAAGTAGGATGTTACAAGAATCAAGTGGATCAATGCATCTACCTCAAAATGAGTGGGAGTAAGTTTACTATACTTGTCCTTTACGTAGATGATATTCTATTGGCAAGTAATAGTTTAGACATGTTGCATGAGTCGAAGCGATTACTCTCGCATAACTTCAACATGAAGGATCTCGGAGATGCTTCTTATGTTATTGGCATCGAAATTCACCGAAACAGACACAGAGGGATCTTAGGATTATCTCAAAGGGCCTACATTGACCGTGTCCTTACTCGTTACAAAATGCAACATTGTAACCCAACTGCAGCTCCTTTAGTTAAAGGAGACGTTTTCGGGGCATTCCAATGTCCGAAAACAGAGGTTGAAAAGGAGCAAATGAGATTGGTACCTTATGCATCAGTAGTCGGGAGCCTTATGTATGCACAAGTTTGTACTCGCCCATATATTGCTTATATTTCATGAATGTTAGGCCGTTATCAGACTAATCCTAGCCTTGAACACTGGAAAGCAGCAAAGAAGGTGCTTCGATATCTTCAAAGGACGAAAGACTATAAACTGACTTATAGAAGAAGTGATAATTTAGAAGTGGTAGGTTATTCTGATTCTGACTTTGCTAAATACAAATATGACAAGAAGTCCACTTCGGGGTATATCTTTATGTTAGCAGGCGGGCCCATCTCATGGAGGAGTCATAAGCAAAAGTTAACGACTACTTCCACTATGATGGCAGAATATATAGCTGTTTATAATGCTACCTGCTGTGGAATGTTGCTTACAAATCTAATTTCTGGACTCAAATTAGTCAATTCCATTTATGGACCATTGAAGCTTTATTGTGATAATTCAGTTGCCGTTAATTTCTTGAACAGTAACAGTTCGACTGGAGCTGGTTTATATCTTGATGCAAAGTATTTGTTCGTGTGTGAACGAGTTGAGGAAAATAAGCTTTGTATTGAATATATTAGTACACATAATATGCTAGCGGATCCGATGACTAAAGGTCTCCCACCTAAAGCTTTTGAAGAACATGTTGCTAATATGGGATTTACTGAAGACCTTATTTAATTGCATATTGTACTTATTTACATTTTATTTAATAAAATTTCCTCGGTTTTGATTTTTTATGTCTCTTAATATGTTCTGCATGCGTAATGACATATAGATAAATTATTATATAAATCAAATATTTGAAGGGTTACTTATATAATTTTGATCATAACTACTTAGGTTTTAAACAAGGAGTGCAGTATGATTAATGGGGGTCTTGAGCTGATGTTCAATTCAATGACTATATTTCTCTGCTCCAGTTTAAGTTTCAAGCTAAAATGAGTGTTAAAATCTGCAGACTAATCTAATGCTCATAATAAATGATTATCTGGCCAAGTGGAAGAATGAAAGAATAAATATATGGATATGTATATTTATGTATGGCCTACATGATCATTTATATTATAATAGATCAAAGTTAATTAATTATACCTTATTATTATATTAGCTAGGTAATTGTTGATGGACCAAATTACCCTTTTCTTGCTAATCAAGGGTTTCCTCTTGGATGTATATAAATATGGAGAGACTAATTAACATCATACAACTAACCCTAAACCCTCACATAAATTAGTGAGCCTCTTCCTCTATATTATTCGGTTTCTCAAGAACCCTAATCCCCATCACTAATAGACATCCTAAAGGGGAAACCCGACCAAGCTGACTGTCATGTCGACTGGATCGTTCTTATCAGCCGTGGTCTCTCTCTCTGCTGTGACACGTATGTTTTAGTTGTAGGTTTATCATAATATTCATGTTTTCTATTATATACATGAAGAACTGATCAACAAAGAGAGATGGTCATCTAGCTATGGAACATTGGGATTCAAAATCTGATTAATTGAGTGTGCAATTACAAACAAAACTAAACATGTTTTTAACTATAAAAATAAAGTGGACAACAACAAACTACATTTTAAGGTATTTTTCAATAAAAAAAAATATTTTACACAACGAAAACTAATTTATTTATATTCTTTTTATCCGCTTAGGAGTTTGGAAACTCTACTCTAAAAAGCATTTCCTCATGCTACAAAAGCTCTTTCTAAAAAATCTATAGTACATTAATCTAAACAACACATGTTAACTTTTATTTTTTTGGAATAAATTTGTTTTTTATTTAACTTGTAAATTTGTGTTTTAAACTATGAATTTGTCTTTAATAAAGTTTATTGAAATGGAAATAATTAACGTAAGATAAAAAAACAAATCAAGTATAAAAACACAAAACTAAAAATAATAAAGCTATCTATCTATCTATGATATATAAATGAAAACATAAATATCTTATGTGTCACTATGTGGTCTCTCTCCTTTTTTTGGAGTCACCAAATTTGATTGATTTTTAAATAGAGGCTTCTCATGCATTTGACCCGAATTCACGGGTATGGGTCTCATCAAACCCAAATATTTCTTAAACGAGTTATAACATTTCATTAAATTAAAAACTAATCTCAACAAATATTTGATATAAAAAATCTATAAAGTAGGAATATATTAAAAAGTAATATATTTACCCTTTACTTATGTATTATTTATAGTATAGATATGAATATTATATTAACTCTATTATGCTTTAAATGTAAACATATATTAGTAATTGTTGTTTTAACAAGATATACAGGATATAATTTTTACACGTAAACTATGAAACCCAAGATTGTATAAATTACTTGGAAATTCATACAATTTCATTATAAAATATTTTAATTTATAATTTAGCTTTTATGTTTTTATTTTTATTATTATGTGGATCAATTCATTTTTCTTTGTTCACTGGCCATGTTTATAGTGTTGAATTTTGAAACTACAATTGACTGAAAATTTAATTAATTAACATCTACATATACCGAAAATTTGAATATATAAAGATTATTAATCTATCCATTATCTGCAATATATATAAACGAAACATTTTAAAGTTCTCTGGTTGCTCCCTAAATTCTCTTAAGCCATCAGATTACATTATTTGTAAATGGAGTCTTCTCATGCATTTGATCCGAATTCACGGGTATGGGTCTCACCAAACCCAGATATTCCTTAAACGGTTATTGCATCTCATTAAATTAAAAATTAATCTCACCAAATATTTTATATGAAGATCATATAAAATAGGGATATACTAAAAAAATAATATTTGATGTATTTAAAAAAGATATATACTAATTATAATTAAAAAACAATTTTATAGTAATCAACATTAGAGCATGTTCATAACGTAACGTTTCCTCAAAGTTTCAATTTGATTAGCATCAAATTAAATTTAAATTAGTAATCAACATTAGAGGTGGGTAAAAAACCTGTTAACCGAACTGACCCGAAAATCAAATCGAAACCGAACCGGTTTGAAACTGATTATGTAGAAACCGGTTTGGAACCGATTGAAACTGCAGGTTCGGAACCGGTTTTTAATTTTCTCCACTAAAATCGGTTTCAAACCGGTTAAACCGAACCGAAACCGGGCAAATCCGATCAAAACCCGAACCGAAACCGATCAAAACCCGAACCGACCGATCAAAACCCGAACCGAAACCGATCGTTACATGGTAAGAAACCAGTTTTAACCCGAACCAAAATCGAATTTAAACCGGTTTTGACTTTAGTTGACTAAACCGAACTGGTTTTAACCTAAACTGATTTTGAATTTTAAACCGATTTGTGCGCCTCTAATCAACATAACTATTATAATCTACAACTTATCTAATAATCATTATGAAATTTAAATATAATTTTTATTTTAAGAATACGAATAATTTTTACATAAATTATCATAATCTACCTATCTTATAAGTAAAATAATTGTGAACACGTGTGAGTTTGTGGTTAATTGATATGGGCCAAATTATATATAAATATTATAAATATTTCTTACACTTTTAAGTGTTTTGAGTTAGGTTTTTATTGAATATAATTCTTAGTTGACTCATAAGTGAGTTTTTAAAGTTTGTAGAGACAACGAGCTAAAACGAGATATTAAAATAAACTTGAGATAAACGCTTGAATAAAAATAATAGTTAATTAATTAAGCTGAAATATTATGAAGCTACAAAGTTATAATAAATGAAAAGTGAAGTTTACTTTTACGTTTTCTCAGAAGAGAAACATGGAAGGTTGAGTGAATTCCTTCTAGCTCTTCAGGCAATTCCAGCTTGTAAGCCACTTCACCTACACGATCCATAATTTTAAACCCAATGTATTATATATAGTATAGATATGAATATTATATTAACTATATTATGCTTTAAATGTAAACATATATTAGTAATTGTTGTTATAACAAGATATACAAGATATAATTTTTATACGTAAACTATGAAAACCAAGATTGTATAAATTACTTGTAAATTCATTCAACTTCATTATAAAATATTTTAATTAATAGTTTAGCTTTTATGTTTTTATTTTTATTATTATGTGGATCAATTCATTTTTCTTTGTTCACTGGCCATGTTTATAGTGTTGAATTTTGAAACTACAATTGACTGAAAATTTAATTAATTAACATCTACATATACCGAAAATTTGAATATATAAAGATTATTAATCTATCCATTATCTGCAATATATATAAACGAAACATTTTAAAGTTCTCTGGTTGCTCCCTAAATTCTCTTAAGCCATCAGATTACATTATTTGTAAATGGAGTCTTCTTATGCATTTGATCCGAATTCACGGGAATGGGTCTCACTAAACCTGTAAGGCCCCGTCACCGGTAACCCTACTTTCGTGTTGGATTTACTCATAAAAGCAGATCTAAATATCAGAGTTAATTAAAACATTCGCGGAATTTAAAAACTTTCATAAAACATTTCATAACAAAACACGTCTTGTCTTAAAACATCATTTTGTCTTTCCAAAAGAAACGAAACATTAAACTTAAACGTCTTGAGTCTTTCGATACCAGCCTCTTATTCAGTGCCACGTGTCTCCTCAAGCGAGCTGCCTCATCCTACTCACCTGCGTGCATACTAAAAGTCAGCTACGCTGAGTGAGTTCTAGTTAATCATACACTATACAATACACATAAACTTATATTCATTCATTCATACTTTCATTCATACCTTCATTCTTACTTTCATTCATACTTTCATACTTTCATACTTTTATTCATATTTTCTTTACATACATAATCCTACGTTTTAAGAGCCTTTCGCCCTATAACCTCACATATATTATAAGGGTCTGGTCCCTAACATCACAGATATTATAAGGGTCTGGTCCCTAACATCACATATATTATAAGGGTCTGGTCCCTAACATCACAGATATTATAAGGGTCTGGTCCCTAACATCACAGATATTATAAGGGTCTGGTCCCTAACATCACAGATATTATAAGGGTCTGGTCCCTCTTTCCTCGAATATTAGTAGGGTTCGGTTCCCTAGTTCTCGAATATTAGTAGGGTTCGGTTCCCTAGTTCTCGAATATTAGTAGGGTTCGATTCCCTCTTCGTTACCATACAACCATACATCATACCTCGAGTATTATTAGGGCTTGTTACCCTTTTCGTAACCATACAACCATACAACCATCATTTCCTTCTTTTATTAACTTTATTACGTTCATACACATAAGCATACATATCATACTTACCTTATACATAGCGTTACAACCTGACAGTACGTGCAATATCCGAAGATCGTTCACGTACCATCAAGCAATCATTCATACATATCACATCATTCACATAAGGCATACACTTATCTCTTAGGATAAGCGTATTAACAAACATATCAAGTATGCACACAGCCCCGAAAGCATAATACATAAATGGGGCTAGAACTCACCTGAACACGGTTACGTTCACCGTTAATCGTAATCCCTTTCTTCAGTTGTGCACGGCTGACTGTATAACAAGTATACGCATCAATTAACTATCACTTCTCATATTGCATTTCTATCTTTATATGACCCACAACGAACGGGGGTCCGGGGGCAGCGCCCCTGGCAGCGGGGTCTAGGGGCGGCAGCCCCTAGCAGGGTCCAAGGGGCAGAGCCCCTTGCTGGGGTCGAGCTGCCAGGTCAGCTTGGAAAAATTTTATTTCCATTAACTGTCTTAACACATTTTTCATTAAGTTTTTAATTTATTTCCTAATCGAACTTGACTTTAAGCGAAGTTAAACCTTAGGCGAACTTAGCTTTAAGCGAAGTTATCTATTAGGCGAACTTAGCTTTAGGAAAAGTTATCAGTTAGGCGAACTTGGCCGTAAGCGAAGTTATCAATTAGGCGAACTTGGCCTCAGGCGAAATTACCAGTTAGGCGAACTTGGCCATAAGCGAAGTTATCAATTAGGCGAACTTGGCCTTAGGCGAAGTTACCAGTTAGGCGAACTTGGCCGTAAGCGAAGTTATCAACTAGGCGAACTTGGCCTCAGGCGAAGTTATCAATTAGGCGAACTTGGCCTCAGGCGAAGTTATCGCTTTGAAGGAGAAGTTATCGCTTTGAAGGCGAAGTTGCCAGTTCAGCCGCCGTTTGGTTTCTATCAAGCATTTTTGGCGATTTTAACACCCTTGTTATGGTTCAACATCACCCACTACGTTCCCCAACCGTTTTCGGTCGTTTATACACTATAAAGCTTGGATCTTTAAACTTCAAAGATCAAGAATCATACCTTTTTGTGCTTGTTTGGATCTCGTTTAACTTGTTTAATCACAACTAATCGTTCTCTCTCTCTCGGATCTTGTTCGTTCCTCTCTCGGCCGTCGGCCGTATGGCGGTGATGTGGTGTGTGTGTGTGTTTTGGAGTGTGTTAGAGAATAAGATGGAATGAGTGATGGTTTAGGGTTTAGGGGATATTTATATCCCTTAAAGCCCATGGACCTAAGGCTCATTCTCATCTAACCCATCTCAATTAATCTAAGTCCATGATCCGCTCCTTACACGATATTAATTAATCAATAACGCGAAATCACTAAACATAACTTTCTTTATTCAACATTAAAATTTTAGGATGTTACAAAACCCAGATATTCCTTAAACGGGTTATTGCATCTCATTAAATTAAAAATTAATCTCACCAAATATTTTATATGAAGATCATATAAAATAGGGATATACTAAAAAAATAATATTTGATGTATTTAAAAAAGATATATACTAATTATAATTAAAAACCAATATTATAGTAATCAACATTAGAGCATGTTCATAACGTAACGTTTCCTCAAAGTTTCAATTTGATTTGCATCAAATTAAATTTAAATTAGTAATCAACATTAGAGGTGGGTAAAAAAACCGGTTAACCGAACTTACCCGAAAATCAAACCGAAACCAAACCGGTTTGAAACCGATTATGTAGAAACCGGTTAGGAACCGATTGAAACTGCAGGTTCGGAACCGGTTTTTAATGTTCTCCACTAAAACCGGTTTCAAACCGGTTAACCGAACCGAAACCGGGAAAAATCCGATCAAAACCCTAACAAAAACCGATCAAAACCCGAACCAAAACCGATTGTAACATGGTAAGAAACCAGTTTTAACCCGAACCAAAATCGATTTTAAACCGATTTTGACTTTAGTTGACCAAACCGAACTGGTTTTAACCTAAACTGATTTTGAATTTTAAACCGATTTGTGCGCCTCTAATCAACATAACTATTATAATCTACAACTTATCTAATAATCATTATGAAATTTAAATATAATTTTTATTTTTATAATTGTGAACACGTGTCATTTTGTGGTTAATTGATATGGGCCAAATTATATATAAATATTATAAATATTTCTTACACTTTTAAGTGTTTTGAGTTAGGTTTTTATTGAATATTATTCTTAGTTGACTCATATATGAGTTTTTGAAGTTTGTAGAGACAACGAGCTAAAACGAGGTATTAAACTAAACTTGAGATAAACGCTTGAATAAAAATAATAGTTAATTAATTAAGCTGAAATATTATGAAGCTACAAAGTTATAATAAATGAAAAGTGAAGTTTAATTTTATGTTTGTTAGGTCTCGTAGTTAAAAAATTCAAGTAAAATAATTCTTATGTTTTAAACATATATTATGAGATTTTGTTTCTCATACAGTGCTACAACAAAAGAAAGAACGAAAGAATATGGCGTGGGCCATCCAAGTCTCATGGTATTCTGACAAGCCCATGAAATATGAGCCTCATATTAACTATT